>NW_026126161.1:0-125827 GCF_943737965.1 Phodopus roborovskii | reverse complement strand
CTTCTTTCTCCAACCTTTCCTTCCCTCATATTTTCCTCTCCTCCTTTCCCCCCTCTCTTGCTCCTTATACTCCCTCACCTTCTCTTCTTCCTCTCCCCCCTCTACTATTCTGATTGTCCCTTTCCTTCTCCACCCACTCTTCTTCCTCTCCCCATCTACTGTTCTGATTCTCCCTTTCCTTCTCCACCCTCCTTTCCCTATCCTTCTCCTATCCTTCCATCTCTTCCTTCTCTTTTTACCCTCTTCTTCTCTTCCTATTCCCTTTCTTTTTCCTCCTCTTTCCTTTTCTCCTTCCTCTTCAACTCCCTCTGCCCCTCTCCCTCATCTTATCCATCTCTTCTCTCCCCTTTCTTTTCATTCACCTCCCCTTATTTTTCCCATCCTCTGTTTTTTCTTCTTCCTCCTTTTTCTTCTCCCCTCCTCTACTTGTCCTCCTCCTTTCTCTGTTTCCTCCCCTATCTTTTCTTCCTCTGGCCAACTCTTCTGCTTCCCCCCTTCTCTAGCTCTTCTCCTTTTTCTTCCTCCCCTCCTCTTCTTCTGTATCTATTACTAACATTCCCCTCTCTACCTCTCTCTCCTCCCTCTTCCCCTCCCCTCTCCAGCTCCCCTTCTTCCCTTCTTTTTGTATCCTTCCTTCCCTTTCCTTCTCCTGAGTCCTTCTTCTTCCTTCTTTCACTGTTGAAACCAAGGTGTGAACGAGGGCTTGCTTAGCTATATCTTCTACCTTTTTACATTTAAAAAAGATTTTAATTATGTGCATGCATGTGTTTGGGGTATATCCATTATGCTGATCTGTTGGCACTAGGAATGAGGGCATTTTATCACACAGTATGAACAACTAATAGAAACTCATGACCTGGAAGGGACAGAAGCATCAACTTTCAGGAAGTATTGTCAAATAAGCAACTCAAACTTTTAGAGAATGTTTGTTGTTGAAACGATGGTTAAAAAAAAACATTTTATATTTTTATTTCTGTTCAAAGCAATAAGCAACCTGAAATACTAATCCCTGTTATACCTTTATTGTTTTCAAGAAAATCAAAAACACAATGATTACAGCAAACACAGAAATGTTTATTGGTCTAGGGCATAACAGAGTGGCCATGAGATCCTGACAGGATTTTGCAACTATTCATAGCACAAGCTGAAGTGTAATTGCTTGCACTAAAGAAATAAGTGGAATTCTTTGCTAGGTAATCAAGGAAACCACCCATATACCTGGATACTAAGGTAAGATTTTGCCTATTAAGGGATGATTTGGCAAATATAGTCCCAATATTCAAAAATAATCGCAGGAGGTGGGGAGCTCCATAGATCTGAGACATTGGAGTTTTGGGGGAAGCTAGCATGACTCCAGCATACTGGGGCTTTTCAAATTGATAGAGCAGATGGGCGCCCAACATCTTGTTGAAATACTCTCTTATTCCGTACACAAGTTCATCAACTGAATATTCCATATCATCACACTTTTGTTGCGATTTCACGAAAGTGACATAGCTTGCCAGAATTCTGTCAACACTCTTCTCAGCAGGTAGTTTGAACAACTGCTTTTGCCTGTTTATCAATTTCCAGTCCTGAAGAAGACATGCTTTTAGTTCCTTCGGCAACTTCAATTCAGTTCCCGTTCTTGTATTTGCTGACTGCATACGTTGACCTGTGGTGACAGCCTCCGCCACATTCTGATGAGGGACTTGGGGTCCTTTGCTGGAACCACTGTCAATTCGGCTTTCTGGAGTATTCTTTGTGTGCTTTGGCACTGGTGTGTTAGGCATGGATCCTGAAGAGGGTTTCTCTACAGGGAAGTCCTTCTCCATGGACTGATGACCTTTCTCTACAGAGCACACCTCCATTGTGTTACTTTCCTTAGAGCAGCTGTCTTGAAACTCAGCACTCTCTCCAGAACAAATTTTTGCCATGCTCCCTTTCTTGGCAGAGAGCTGTCTCTTTTTCTTAGCAATGTGGCCTCCCTCCCCAGAATGAACTTTTTCTGCAGAGCAGATTCTCTTGGAAGATAGGGCTTTCTCTGCAGGACGACTCTTTTTGGGAGGGCAACCTCTCTCAGCAGATAGATGTTTCTCTGCATAGCAACTTTTCTTTGGAGGCCTACCTCTGCATGTGGGGCGATGTTTCCCTGCAGAGGATTCTCTATCTGCTGACTGACTCTCATCTGCAGGGTGGCTTTTCTTCTGAGGCCGACTTCTCCAATTGGGGTGATCTTTCCCTGTGGAAGGTCTTTTCTCCACAGTGTTACTCCATTCCACCAATGGACCTGCCTCTGCAGGGCGGTTTTGGATGCGGCGACCTCTCCCTGTAGGGACAGCTTCACCTGCAAAGGGTTTGCTCGATGCCAACTTAATGCACTCCACTGAGCGACCCTTGTCTGCAGGGCGGCTCTTGATGGGGCAACCTCTCCCTGCTGATCTGCTCTTGTTTGCTGATGAATGACTTTCTGCCAGGTGACTTTTCTTGGCAGGCCTACCTCTTCCTACAGGGTGATCTTCCTCAGTGGAGAGTCCTCTCTTCATGGAACGGCCTTGCTCTGTACAGCTAAGTTTCTTGGCTGAGCTGTTCTTCTCTTCAGGGTGATGGCTTTCCCTAGAGTGTCCTCTCCTATCCAAGTAACCTTTCCCAAGAGATGGACCCTTCTTAGTAGAAAGGCCTTTCTTTGGAGATTGACCTCTTTCAATAGGGCGGCATCTCTTGCTATTGGAATCTCTCTCACTCAAACCATCTTCCTTTGTAGAACGATCTTTTCCGGTAAGACATCTTTTCTTGATAAGGCAACCTCTCTGCATAGGAATATCTTTCTCAGCCGAGGGATGTTTCTTGACTGAGCAACTTTTCTCAGAAAAGCTTGGTCTCTTCACAGAGAGTTTCTCCTTCAGCTTGTTCTTTTGTGCAGAGGATCTTTTCCCTGTAGTAGGACATTCTTCATCATCAGAACTGTCCTCCTCTATCAGAATCGTCTTATCCAAGGGGTCACCAACTACAACGTAGTACTTCCTAGCTGCGTGGCTTTCATATGCAGTGTGATCCTTCCCCATGGAAGGCTTTTTCTTTGCTGTGCAGGTTTTCACTTTGGAGAAACCTTTCTCCACTGAGCGACATTTTTTGGCTGGACGGCCCCTTGGTCTTCTTGGAATAGTTGACTGAAGACTTGTCAGCTCAGCTGACTTCTTTCCTGAGGAGTCGTTTGTCACTTTTCTGACCCGCGTGTATCTTGGCGTCGGCTTCACAAAGTCATCACCTTCAGCAAAATGCTGGTCACGAACATGAGGCCCTTTTATTCTGGATCTCATTTAAGTAATCTTCTGGCTTTTATCTTCAAAGAACAAATGAATTCCCAGATTTTCTGGGATTATCTGGGAAAATGGACTGGAAGCGCAGCCCAGGATCTGTATTCTGAATTAGATCTACAGCCAGGATCCAATCTCCTGAGTGTCTATCAAATTTAGCTCTTTGTAAAGATGGCAGAGGAGCGGCAGTGAGGAGCTTGACTGCTGCATGTCTAACACTCAGGGCAAACTCCTGTTTCTGGGGCAACTATCTGTACACAAACGTCATCTTGGGGGTGGGCTTATGTCCTTCAACCAATCGGTGGTCTTATGTAAATTGTACTATGTTCCATAGCCAAATGATTGGACCACCACTCTCTGATGTCATACTGATGGTGCGTGGGCAGGGGGGGGGGAGGGCTTTCTTTGCCTTACTTTTTTTTTTTCTTTTAAAGAACAGATTGGCAAACTGGGCATTGGTGGCCAAAGCCTTTATTTAATCCTAGCACTTTGGAAGCAGAGGCAGGCAGATATCTGTCGGTTCGAGGACAGCCTGGCCTATAGAGCTAGCTCAAGTGGAACAGAGGAGAAAATGTGGGACCAGGAAGACTGAATGATGAATAGACCGGGATGAATAGACAGAGCAAACAAATGAGAGAGGGGGAGAGGGGGAGAAGGGGGGAGACGGGGGGAGACGGGGGGGAGGGAGAGGGGGGAGACGGGGGGGGAGGGAGAGGGAGGAAGACAGAGATGGAGGGCGAGCGGCGAGGGCGGGCGAGCGGCGAGGGTGAGACAGAGAGAGATACTATAATAGAAAGAGCCATTATTGGTTTGAAGAGAAACCTGAGAAAGGTTCAGGAGCTAAACACTGACCCGAACTCCTGGAATCCAGTTGTAGAGAAGTTTGCAGAAAGGGAGGAGTGATGAGAAAAGGAGTCAAGACCAGGCTACAGAAACCCACAGAGACAGCTGACATGGACCCCCCAGACTGCTAGCCAGGAAACCAGCATTGGACTGACTCAGACCCCCTGGACATTGAGTTAGAAGGCCTGGGCAGTCTACAGGACCTCTGACAGAGGAACCAGGATATATCCCTGGTGCCCATGGAGGGATATTCCCTTATCCTAGAGGCAGCAGGGAGGGCCTAGACCCTACTCCAAATGACTTTACAGATTTTGATGATCCCTCCTAGAAGGCATCACCCTCCCTGTGGAGTGTGTTGGGGGAATGGATGGGAGGGGAGGGTAGTTGGGGGCATGGAAGGGAGAAGGGTAAATAAATAAATAAATAAATAAATAAATAAATAAATAAATAAATAAAGAGATTGTACTCAAGCTCACAGAGATCCATCCCCAGCTTCTGCCTCCTCAATGCTGGAATTACAGGCTAGCATGCCCTCTTTGTCTTTCTTGATTAGTGCAACTTCCTTCCTCTGACTGACACTTTCTCTGCCTAAAAATCACTTGGGGCAATAAAGTATCAGACAAAAATATATGTTTAAAAACGTTTCAGTATAAATAATACTTTTGAAGCCAGGCATTTGGCCAATTCCTTTAATCCCAGCACTTAAGAGACGGAGGGAGGTTCTGTGAGTTCGAGGCCAGCCTGGTCTAAAGACCTAGTTCCAGGACAGCCTTCTAAAGAATACAGAGAAAAACTGTCTCGAAAAACAAACAAACAAGCAAACAAAGAAACAAATCTAATGATGAAGTATTTGAACCATCAGGAAGCTATCACAATCACGGACATGTAATCATCTAAGAACAGAAAACAAAATACATGAAGCAAAACATCATAGAAATGCAACAGACAATTCAAAAATACTAATTGGATATCTTAATAAGTACTTTTGGTAATAGAACACTAGAGAGATGTTGATATGATCGAAGAATTGAACAATACTAAGAACCAAATAGTCCTAGAAATAAATCTACACTACAATCCATAGGAGAGCAGCAGCAGAATACACATCCTTATCAAGGGAAAATAGAACATTCTGTGTTAGATCATACCCTGGCAAGGAGAAAAAGAAAAGTGTAGGATTAAGTATGTTCTCTAACCACAAAGGAATGAAGTTAGAGGCCAATAACAAGTAATTTATGAAAATAAAAATCTCTGGTAATTAGCTAAGATAACAGGGTGTAAGAGAAGAAATGAAAAAGGGAAGTTAGAAAATTCATTGAGAACACCTCATCTTGTGGGGAAGACCAACAATCCCAGCCACTTGAACAGCTAAAGCAAGAGAATTGAAAGTTCAACTACAGAGAAAAAACATTGGAAATAAAAATAAAATCACAAATGAAAGCAAAACATATGAATATCTATAAGACATTACTAAACTAGTCCTTATGGAAATGTTTAAACTTTGAGAGCCTATTAAAAAAAAAAAAAAATATATATATATATATATATATATATATATATATATATGGATATTATTGAAGACAGCTCTGGAGTTGGATTTTGTCCCATGTGTTTCAGAGCCAGGCATTTTTGTTCAAAAGTTTCTTCTTAAGTCTCTGTCCTGTGTCAGACTGTCCACCCAATCCTGTGACAGGGAAAAGGAGAGCAAAGCAGGACAGCACAGGAAAAGACACTATGTGCTTAAAAATACCTAAAAAGTAAACTATTCCCAGTAGGGATCACTGTTGCTTATCACACACTCCTTATTTTGGTTTTGTTTAACTCTAAATAAATCCCCTCCCATCCCCTTTCCTTGGTTTTTAAATATGTTTTTATTTATTTATTTATTAATTATTTGGTATTTTGGTTTTTGGAGACAGGGTTTCTCTGTGTAGTTTGGAGCCTGTCTTGGAACTTGCTCTGTAGACCAGGCTGGTCTCAAACTCACAGAGATCCATCTTCTTTGTCTGCTGGGATTAAAGCCATTTCCACCACCCAGTCTTGTTAACTATCTTTAAGGCTTTTATTGAACCTTTAACTTTTTGTAAATGCATTGAGCATGGTTTTAAAAATGTATTTGTAGGTGCTTTTAATTTTCTACAGCAGCATACCAGCATGTAACTTGGACTTAAATATTGTTGAGGAAAAGAGTTTGTGCCTGATGGGCTCAACGTTGAGTACCATGTGGCTTGCTGCCATCTTGGCTAATGACCTATGTTCACCTTGGATTATATAAATTTGCTAAGGCTAAAGAAAGGGCATGCCATGTGACTTTATCACCATTATGGTTATGGTGACTAAACATACCACATAAATTAAGTTAGACAGTACCCACTGAGCCCTCTGATTATCATTGTATCTCCCTTTTAATAGACTAAGAAGGGAACACCAGGCTTCCAAGATGGTTTCTTTTGAAACTGAGTCATATAAAAAACCTGGCATTTTGTTTAATTACATTATAAAGGGACTAGTAAAAGAAGATTCCCTGTCTCTGTGAACTATATTTATAGTTTAAGCTTCTTTTGGTACTAAAAGATCTTAGTTTAAGAATTATAATTTTTTTAAGCTCAGATTCAACATGGAAAATTATAAAATTCTAATCTTATGCTAGAGTTACTACTTTGCTATAAACTGTTAAGGATAATTAAGATACACAGATTATTGGTCAGTCATTCTCAGTACAAATGTTGCTCATTTACAGAACCAAGCTTGGAGGGAGAGACCAATTTTTATATCCCATTTCACTGTATTCTGTATGTACTGTCACTATTAAGCCTAAAGCAAGAAAACAAAACATACTTGTTTGTATAATGTAAAATAATATTCAAAATAATATGTATGTACAAATTCTTTATAAACAACAGAACTCTTAAATAAAATGTGTTAAATATCAGTACACTTGCATTGCAGGAAATTCCCAAACTCAAGCAGTTCCCTTGGATGGAGCACAAGTACCCTTGGATGGAATATTGGATGGAGATAAGGATGCATTGGAAGTAAGACCTGCCAGATGTCTGCTGCTTCTGCCTCTGGCTGCATAGGTCTGACCAGCTCTGGTCATGTAGGCCAAATGAAAACAACAACAACAACAACAACAACAACAAATAAAACTACGCCTTTTTATCTTAAAGGTAAATTACTCCTCATGTCTCACACAGAAGGAAGATAGATTTTTCTTATTCAGCGAATGGTCTCAGAATCTATATCCATATCCTAAATAAATAAATAAATAAATAACAGAGAGGCAGATAGCAGATGTCTCAATAAATCCTGAATGTCTCCTGATCTGACATAAGAGGATCCTGTGAAGAGGGGACCTTGTCCCTAAGCCTACCACCCAACTGGTATGGGACCCACAGGGTACTTTAATTGGTTGAGCCCTTTATTCTGGCATTCAATTCTTTCTTTTAGTAATAGCTAATTACAGGGTCTATACTCTAACTACTCATGTTTCCTCATTACAGGAGGATGCCAGATAGATACTCTGACATCAAACTCACAGCTTTGGAAAGTTATCCAGAATATGCAAGAGCTACCATTGACAAATGGTTCTATTAAGTGATATTCCAAGACTTTAGGTTTTTTAGAAGAAGATAATTTAAATGAAGGAGGTTCTCTCCAGTCTGGACTCACCTGTGGTGCTTTGTGAATATAATCTAGCCTCTATCCACACAGAGAGCACCAGAGCCAAAGTCTATACTCTTAAACTACAAAGAGTTTAAGGGCTTTGGTAGTGGTGTTTGTAGATGTTTCCTAAAAATTTACAAAAGCTATTTTAATTTGGTTATCTTGCTTTACAAAATATGCCTCTAAACAACGAGTTTATTTTAAAATAGAATGATGTTAAGAAATATACTTACTGCTCTCAGAATGTGGTGTCCATCAGTAGAATGAATGGAGTTGACTTTAGCCTTCTTTGCCAAGTCAATCCATATTACATTATTTATTACAGATTTGACATGACTGGCTGCATTTATCTTCCATCTGCTGGTTACATGTATGGGATGAAAACATTTTGGAGTATTATCTTAAAGAATCTGTAATAGGCTTAATATTAGAAAACTAGTAAAGTGAATTTTTTACACTAGACAAGGACTTCACTGTCTCTGGGACTATAATTGTTTAATTGTAAACTATTTATTTTGAGGGGCAAGAACTTAGACTTAAATTGTCTCTTTACACAGCCTGAAAATATAAAATTTATTTACTATATAATCTTGGAATGTTGGTACAACAATTCAAAGCGAACAAAAATATGTATTGTCATGTTTTAATTTTCTATTACTTCATTTTATGTTTATTTTACATATCGATCCCAGTTCACTCTCCCTCCCTCCCTCTTTAACTCTCTCCCACTTTCCCAAGCCCCCGGACCACCCTTGCCTCTCATCCCCCCCTCCATATGTAGGGTGATGCCCTCCTGGAGTGGCCATCCAAATCGGTTAAGTCATTTGGAGCAGCAACTAGGCCTCTCTCTTGTCTCTACTTTAAGGGAGAATGCCCCAATGGGGTATGTGCCCCAAGTCCTTTTGTGCACTGTTCTAGGTCCATAAGACTGCCCAGGCTTTCTAGCTTAGACCCATGTTCAGGGGGTCTGAGTCAGTCCAATGCTGGATTCCCTGCTATCATTCTAGGGGCCCATGAGCTCCTCCTTGTTCAGATCAGCTCTCTCTATGTGTTTCTTTAGCCTGGTCTTGTCCTACCTCTGTGCATCTGGATTTCAGTTCGGCTCAGTGTTTAGTTGTGGGTGTTTGCTTCTGTTTCTATCAGCTACTAGATGAGGGCTCTATGATGGTGGATAAGTTATTTGTCGATCTCATTATCATGACAGGGCATTTATGGTAGCCTTTCCACTGTTGCTCTAATTGTAACTTAGAATCAGTCTTGTAGGTCTCTGGAAACCTATAATGTCTCCCTCTTATATGGTCTCTCCTTCTGTTTCTGTCTCTCTCTCTGTCTCTGTCTCTCTCCTCTTGTCTATTCCTCCCCTGACTCAATCTTCCCAGTACCAGGTGCTTTCCTCTTCTCCCCTTCTCTTTCTAATATTTCCTTCTCTACACATTACCCCCTCCCACTCCCCATTTCCTCAGGAGATCTTGTCCCTTTCCCCTTCTGTGAAGGAAGTTATATGAATATCTAGGAATCCTCCTTGTATTCTAGTTCCTCTAGTGGTATGAATTGTAGACTGCTGATCCTTTGCTCTATGTCTAAAATCCATATGTGAGTGAGTACATAGCATGTTGCTCTTTTTGTGACTGGGTGACCTCATGCAGGATGGTTTCTTCAAGTTCCATCCATTTGCCTGCAAATTTCAAGATTACATTTTTTTTTTTTATTTTTTTCCCGCAGAGTAGTATTCCATTGTGTAAATGTGACACATCTTCTTTATCCATTCTTCTTTTGAGGAACATCTAGGTTGCTTCCAGATTCTTCTTATTACAAATAATGCTTCTATGAACATAGGTGAGCACATGTCTTTGTTGCATGGATGTAGACCTTTTGATTATATGCCTAAGAGGGAGATTTCTGGGTCCTGGTGGTAGACTTATTCCCATTTTACTGATCTGCAAAATGGCTGTAAAAGTTTGCACTCCCACCAGCAGTAGAGGAGTGTTCCTCTTTCTTCACATTCTCTCCATTGGTATTTCTAATTTTAGCCATTCTGGTAGAAGTAAGATGGTATCTAAAAGTTGTTTTGATTTGCATTTCTCAGATAGCTAAGGATGTTGAGCACTTTCTTAAGTGTTTTTCAGCCTTTTTGATTTCCTCTATTGAGAATTCTCTCTTCAGTTCTTTACCCCATTTTTTAAATGGTTTATTTGGTGTTTTGTTGACAAGTTTCTTGAGTTCTTTTCCTTACAAAAACTTTTCAGTTTGAGGCGGTCCCATTTATTAATTATCTATCTCACTGTCTGTGCTACCAGAGTTATGTTCATGAATCAGTCTCCTGTACCAATTTGTTCAAGGGTACCCCCAACTTTCTCTTCCAAGAGGTTCAGTGTGGCTGGATTTATATTTAGGCCTTTGATTCATTTGAACTTGAGTTTTGTGCATGGGGATAGACATGGGTCTATCTGCACTTTTCTACACACCATCATACAGTTGTGCCAGCACCATTTGTTGAAGATGCTTTTCCTCCCATTGCATTCTTTTAGCTATTTTGTCAAAAATCAGGTGTGTGTAGGTGTGTGGGTTAATATCAGGATTTTTTGTTTGATTCCATTAGTCTACTTGTCTATCTGTGTGCCAATACAAGGCTGTTTTGAGGACTCTAGCTGTGTAGTAGACCTTAAAGTCAGGGATTGTGATGCCTCCTGAAGTGCCTTTATTGTAGAGGGTTGTTTTAGCTATTCTGGGTCTTTTGTTTTTCCATATATAGTTGATTATTATCCTTTCAAGGTCAGGGAAGAATTGTGCTGGGATTTTAATAGGGATTGCATTGAATCTGTAGATTGCTTTTGGCAAGATTGCCATTGTTATTATGTTTATCCTACCTATCCAAGAACATGGGAGAGCCTTCCATTTTATGGTATCTATTTTAATCTTGTCTTTAAAGACACAAAGTTCTTATTGTATAGGTCTTTCACTTGTTTGGTAAGCATTACCCCAAGATACTTTATGTTGTTTGTGGTTATTGTAAAGGGTGATGTTTCTCTGATTTCCTTCTCAGCCCCTTTTTCATCTGAATAAAGCAGGGCTACAGATTTTTTTTTTGAGTTTATCTTGTATCCTGCTTGTTTGCTGAAGGTGTTTATCAGCTGTAGGAGTTCCCTGGCAGAGTTTTTGGGGTCACTTATGTACTATCATATCATTTGCAAATAGTGAAACTTTGATTTCTTCCTTTCCAATTTGTATCTCCTTGATCTCTTTTTGTTGTCCTATTGCATTAGCTAGAACTTCAAGTACGATATTGAAGAGATATGGAGAGAGAGGGCAGCCTTGTCTTTTTCCTGATTTGAGAGGAATCGCTTTAATGTTCTCTCCATTCAGTTTGATGATGGCTGTTTGTTTACTCTATATTGCTTTTATTGTGTTTAGGTATGTTCCTGTTATCCCTGAACTCTCCAAGATCTTTATCATGAATTTTGTCGAAGGCTTTTTCAGCATCTAGGGCGAGGATCATGTGGTTTTTCTTTTTCAGTTTGTTTACATGGTGGATCACATTGATAGATTGTTGTATGTTACATTATCCCTGCTACCCAGGGATGAAGCCTACTTGGTCATGGTGGATGATTTCTCTGATGTATTCTTGCATTCGGTTTGCCAGCATTTTATTGAGTATGTTTGCATTAATATTCATGAGGGATATTGGTCTTTAGTTTTCCTTTTTTGATGTATCTTCATGTGGCTTGGGTACCAAGGTGATTGTGGCCTCATAAAAAGATTTCAGTAATGAAACTCCTGTTTGTATTGTGTGGAACAATTTCAGGAGTATTGCTATTAGCTCTTCCTTGAATTTCTGGTAGAAGTGTGCAGTGAAGCCATCTGTCCCTGGGCTTTTTCTGGTTGGAAGCCTTTAGATGTGTGCTTCTATTTCATTAGGGTTTATAGGTCTATTTAATTTGTTTGTCTGTTCTTGATTTCATTTTGGTAAGGAATAGTTATCCAGAAATTTGTCCATTTCCTTTGCATTTTCAAATTTGTGGAGTAGAGGTTTTCAAAGTACAACCTGAAAATTGTCTGAATGTCTATTGTTATGTCCCCCGTTTCCTTTCTGATTTTGTTAATTTGCATGTTCTCCCTCTGGTTTTATGTTAGTTTGGATAAAGGATCATATATCTTGTTGAGTTTCTCAAAAAACAACTCTATGTTGAATTGATTTTTGTATTGTTTTCCTGGTTTCTACGTTATTGATTTTAGTTCTCAAATTGATTGATTATTCCTGGTATATACTCCTCCAGGGTGATTTTGCTTCGTTTTGTTCTACGGCTTTCATTTGTGCTGATAATTCTCTAATGTTACTATCCTCTGTTTTCTTCATATGGGCACTTAATGCAATGGACTTCCCTCAAAGCACTGCTTTGAAGGTGACCTATAAGTTCGAGTATGTTTTTTACTCATTCTCGTTGAATTGTAGGAAGTCCTTAATTTCTTTCTTTATTTCTTCTTTGACCCAGATATGGTGCAATTGCACATTGTTCAGTTTCCTTGAGTTTGTAGGGTTTTTGTGATTTGTGTTGTTGTTGAATTCCAACTTTAAAGCAGTGTTGTCTGATAAGATACAGTGGACTATTCCTTTTTTTTTTTTTTTTTTTTTTTTTTTTTTTGTATCTGTTGAGGTTTGGTATTTTGCCTAGTATGTAGTCAATTTTAGAGAAGGTTCGATGAGGAGTAGAGAAGAAGGTCTATTTTTTTGTGTTTGGATGGAATGTTCTACAGATGTCAGTTAAACCCAATTGAGACATAACTTTTGTTAGTTCTTATGTTTCTTTGTTAATTTTCTGACTGCTGGTCCTGTCCAGCAGTGAGAGTGGGGTGTTGAAGTCTCCCAGTATAAGTGTGTGAGGTTTTATGTGAGGTTTTAGATTTAGTAGTGCTTCCTTTATGAATGTGGGTGCCTTTGTATTTGCGGCATAGATGTTCAGAATTGAGACTTTGTGCTGATTGATTTCTCCTGTGATGAATACGAAATGACCATCTTCATCTCTTTTGATTGATTTTGGTTTGAAGTCTAATTTGTTAGATATTATGATAGCCACACCTGCTTGCTTCTTGGTTTCATTTGATTAGAAGATCTTTTCCCAACCCTTTATACTGAGGTAATATTTGTCTTTGAAGCTTAGATGTGTTTCTTGTATGCAGCAGAAGGATGTATTCCATCTTCGTATCCATTCTGTTGTTCTGCGTCTTTTTATATGCAAGTTAAGACCATTAATTTTGAGGGAAAGTAATGTCTTTTGATTGTCTGTGATTTGTTGTTGGCGGTGTTATTGTGAATATATTTGCCCTGCTTTACCCTTGGGTTCTGGTGAAGTGTATATTGCCTATGTCTTTGTGAGCATAGTTAACTTCCTTCAGTTGGAGTTTTCATTCCATATCATTCTGTAGGGCTAGGATTTTAGCTAGGTATTGTGAAAATCTGCCTTTGTCATTGAGTATCATTTTTCTCCATCCATAGTGATTGAGAGTTTTCTGGGTATAGTAGCCTGTGCTGGCATCTGTGGACTCTTTGTACTTTTAGAACTTCTATGCATGATCTTTTGGCCTTGGGAGTTTCCATGGAGAAGCCAGGTGTAATTTTGATATGTCTGCCTTTATATGTTACCTGGCCTTTTTTCCTTCACTGTCTTTATTATTCTTTGTTTATTTTGTATGTTAAGCATTTTGATTATTATGTGTTGAGGGGTCTTTTTTCTTTGGTCCAGTCTATTTGGTGTTCAGTATTCTTCTTGTACTTTCATGAGCATGTCCTTCTCCAGATTAGGAAAGTTTTCTTCAATGTTTTTGTTGAATATGTTTTCTGTGCCTTTGAGCTGGACTTCTTTGCCTTCCTCTATGTGTATGATTCTTAGGTTTTGCCTTTTCATGATGTCCCACATCCTGGATGTTTTGTGTTAAGGATTTGTTGAATTTAAGATTTTCTTTGGTCAATGAATCTATTTCCTCTAGTTCATCTTCAGAGCCTGAGATTCTCTCTTCCATCTCTTGTACTCTATTAGATATGCTTGCATGTGTAATTCCCGGTTGTTCGCCCAGCTTTTCTATTTCCAGCGTTCCTTCAGTTTGTTTTCTTTATTGAATCTACTTCAGTTTTAAAGTCTTGTACTGTTTCTTTCACCTGTTTAATTGTTTTTTTCTTGGCTTTCCTAACTTTATTTAAGAGATTTGTTCATTTCTTCCAGTTTTTTGTTTGTTTGTAGTTCCATTACTTTAAGAGATGCTCTCACACCGTCTTTGTATGCCTCTATCTTTTTATGAAGATTATTTTTAAATTATTCTCTTCTGGTTCATCTGCTTTGTGGTGTTCAGGTTTAGTTATTGTAGAGTCCATAGATTCTGGTGGTGTCATGTTTGTCTTTCTATTGTTAGTGGTTTTCTTGTATTGCTGTCTTCCCCTCTCATCCTCCAGTGGGTGCAGTTGGGGTCTCTCTATCTCTATGCTACTCCCCTGGTGGTCGTAGGTGGGTCAGAAGTTCAATATCTGTAGCTCTGCATGGTTCAAGATCTCTAGGAGGTTTATCCTAAGGCAGGGGCCTTGTGATGGGGGTCAAACATCAGGCTCCAGCAGAAGTCCAGAGAAGGGTGGTCAAAGATCCATCAGGCGGCGACTGTGGATGGTCCTGCAAGGATAGGTGGATCTCTGGCTGGGGCCTGGAACTCTGTCAGAGTACAGGCAGTGGGGGTCAAAAATCAGGCAGAAGGGGATTCAGGGTGGTCCTGAGTGTATAGGCGGGTGTAATTTGCTCAGAACAGCTCCAATACTTTCCAAGAAGGTGTCATGATTGTTGGATTTGCCTTCTGTTCCTGTGCTCAACCAGAGTGGTAGGACAGTGTGCAGGGTATGGTACAGGGTGGGAGGATGGCAGGCTCTTTGTGGCAGGGTGGGGTGAGGTGTGGGTGTGGGTGAGGTGTATCAGAGCACCAGGAGCACTTTTGCTGGGGACAGGACACAGGGGAGAGGGAAATTCGGAGCTAATGTAGGGAGTTCTCAGGGAAGGGTGTGTGTGAGGGGGGGATTCAACCCAAACTTGTCCCAGACTTACCTCCAGCAGAGGCCCAGTGATAGGGTGTATTGTCATGGTTTCAAATATAAAACCCGATATTTAAGGTAATAGGCCCAATTTTAAAAATTCCACCTCATCAAATTACTTGTAATAAAAAAATTGTTACTTAAAATACTCTGGTTTGGTTCATTAAATAGTAGATGGTGTTCTTAGTATTTGAATCAAATATACAATGTTCATCAAATATGGAAACTAGACATACCACTTAGACCCTTAGATTCATTCCTTGGATGCTGACTTTATCTTACTTATTTTCTAAAGGGTCCAGGAGTCTAAAGTAAAGAAACAGCTAATCCACAGTCACCTTATCCTTCTACAGAGTTCTGGTATATGGTGCAACCATTTGTACAACTGCATTTAACTCATGTTAATCTTGATGTGAGAGTTTTTCTCATGTAATGTTCCCCACAATGTTGTAGAGTTACTACCTTCTGACTTATGTTCTGGATCTTTGCCAACTGTCAAATTCTACCTTAGTCCCTTGAAGGTACCCTCTTCTGAGGCTCTCCAACTGTTGCTCCCCTCATTGCCCTTCTGCCATCCTTGAAGTCCTTACCAAGAGATCAATGCCCCCAAACCTCTAAAAGTAGGGGGACTAATGGGCCATGGGCTATCCAACCCATCCATCTTCTAGACCCTATCAACATTGTTTGGGGGACTCAAAAGTGAAAGATATGGACTAAAATCTTCTTTTTATCAATTGCCCTCTTTGTCTCACCAGCTCAAATCATGTTTACATTCCCTAGGATGAGCTTGACTCTGTGATTGCTATAGTCCTACAAGATCAAAAAGGACTAGCTTTGACCACTGCAATATGATTTGTGTCATCTTCACAAATGATGCTGCTTCTGTCCACAACTGTTTTGAGATACAGCCTAGAGATAGAAACCAGACAAAAACTGCTTCTAATTCTCTCCTACTCTGGTTCCTCCCCCTAAATCACTATTTCCTCCTTATTATCTTCATACATATGTTGTTTCCATGCTTTTTTTTAAAAAAATATTTTACTTACTGAACTCCATCCTAATCCCAAACAAAATGTTTCACATAAGCTCTCCCAATAACTCTCACCCTAAAAGAACTCCATTTGTTCTAGATGCTATGGGAAAACTCTGCCTAAATGGAACCTTCATCTCTTTCACAGTTCTTCTTACAGTTCTTCACATCAGTTCTCTAGTTTCCTTTCCTTGGATTCTCTGTAGGTCTGTGCTACTTCTGCTGCCTCATATCAATTCAAAAGTCCCGGTAATGGGACCAGTCACTGTCACTCTGAATCAATTCTTTGTTTTCTTTCACAAGCTCACTTTCTCTATACCACCTTCATTCCTTCCTATTCCCCAACATTCCTAGGAATTCTGTTTATTTTGTAACCAAGTCATGTGCAGCCCATTCCCTATGGAGGAATTCTCTCTCAGCCTAGATACATGGGAGGGTCTAGACCATCAGATTTGATGACCCCCCCATGGAAGGCCTCACCCTCCATGGGTTGTGGATAGGGGTGGGATGGTAGGGTCAGTGGGAGGAATGGGAGGAAGGGAGGGAGGGGGGACTGGGATTGAAATGTAAAATAAGATTGTTTCTAATTTAAATAAAAATTTATATTAAAAAAACAACCCTCTAATAGTTGCTTTCCAAGTCTCTTCAGGAATACAGGACAGCAATCACCTGATCCATCATAGGTAATCAGGTAAAGCTTTCCTATGACAGAGTTCCCCCTCTTCAATGGACCCAGAACTATCTCCTCAAACAAGACTCTCCTCAGCAGAAAACAGCTAGAACACCTCTGCCCTGCACTTTTATATCCTCTCAGAGTTAGACATTGTTTTTTTTTTGTTGTTGTTGTTTGTTTGTTTGGTTTTTTGTTTTGCTGAAGGGCTACACTTCCCAGCTTCCCTTATAGACTAGAGAAGTCATTTCAGTCCTTACAAAGGGCCCACATCCTATCTTCCCCTGTAGGCATTTTGGCCACTCACATACACATGGTTGACAAAATGCTCCCTCATCAAGAATAAACATGGTCCTGCCTAATGTAATCATTTTTTTTTCTTTTTTAGCTTCCCTCCCCCTATAGCTGCCTTTAAGCAATCTAAATAATGGAAGAGGTATGGGGGGGCTTTGGCATTAAAAAGCCAACAGCTAGTCTCAGTATCACCCTCTTCCTGTCTGCAACTTTCAGATCAAATGTGAGTTATCAGCTACTGCTTCAGTGCCATGACTTCCTGCCCATTGCCATTCTTCTTTGCATGATCATGAACTAACTCTCTGAAACTTTAAGCAAGTTCCAAGTTAAATGATTTCTTTTATAAGCTATCTTGGTTATATTGTCTTTTCACAGCAATAGTACAGTGACTAAATTGGTATCAGGGAGTAAGGCATTTCTGTGATAGACCTGACCATGCTACTCTTTTTGACTTTAGGAGGTTGGATTAGGAAAGAGATTGGATGCTGTAAACAGGGCTTAACAGGCAACCCTAGTAGGACCTTGGAAGACAGTATACTATGGAGAGCAATGTGGACTGTGGAGACCCACCTCAAAAGTTACAGTGGTGACTAATACTAGAGATAATTCTGGTGATATTTTGGCAAAGAATGTGGTTGCTCTCTGTATCATGAGTTTCTGATCCAGCTGCCTGGTCCTTCTGCCTTTCTTACCACTAAAGAAGCACAGGACTGCTACATTAATTATGAACCTGTCAGCTGGTACCTAGGGCTTTGTATTGGCTAACTCTGTATTAATTACAAACACAGTTCTATTAATCTAAGTATTTCTAGTTAGTCTTACCTTATTGGAAAAGGGTCCAGATCTCTAACTTCTTTGACAGTTCACATGGTGATTGCTAAGCATCTCCACAGAAAAGAGAGCAATTTCCTATTTTTGTCCCTGCTTATATTCTGATTCTGCTCAGCTATGTTACTTCCTGTCTGCCTGTAAAGACCGCCAGACCTCTATGGCTAGCTAGTGGCTAGTTTCAACCTAGGTACATCACTTCCTGGCTGGCCAATCATCAAATCAGTGTTTTATTTATTGACCAATAAGAGAAACATATATACACAAGAGCATTCCCCATCAGCTTTCTGTAGCAGGGTTTCTTGGGCAGCCATCCCTCAAATGATGGCTTGGAGACTTACTATTATTTATGAATGATTGGCATTACCTTATGCTTGTTCCACTTGCTCTTATAACTTAATTTAACCTGTTTCTCTTCATCTATGTTTTGTATTGGGGCTTTTAACATTTATTTCATTCTGTATGTCCACTTTTCCTGCTTCCCCTGTGTCTGGCTGGCCAATGATTACCTGGCTGACTGGCCCCTGGCATCTCCCCATTTCTGATTAATGATTAATGTGAGAGGGTCCTGTCAAGTATGGGTGGTACTTTTGGTTGTATAGGAATGTAAACTGAGCAAACCATGGTGAAAAAGGCAATAAACAGTGTTCCTCTATGTTTCCTGGATCTGCTTCTGCTTGAGTTCCCATTCTAACTTCCTTCAGTTACAGACCGTGATTGGAATGTGTAAGAGGAATAAACTCTCCTGCCACCCGCCCAACTTGCTTACTATCAGTGATTTATCAGTGACAGAAAATAACTAGGATAGACGCATACCTAGTAAAGAGTAATCAAAAGTCTTCAAGCAAAGAAAATCCTAGGAAAAGATGGCTCTACTGTTGCATTCATACCAGTAATTTTTAGAATAATTAACAACATTTCTCAAACTATTCTGACAAAGAAGTAGATGAAGGAGCAATTCTTAAATTGTCCCAACAACAAAGCCAGAAAAAAGGCACTAGAAGAAAAAAATGATGCGGACCAAACTGTTATGAATATCAATGCTAAAAATCTCAACAAATACTAGCAAACCAATCCAACAACATATGGAAAGAATTGTACACTATAAGTGAATAGGACTAGTCGCAAAAATGCAAGGTTTATTGGGTATATAAAGAACAATTCAGGAGAGTCTGCCAATATATCAGTCTTAACCCATATCACACACCAGGAGAGGAGAGGAGAGGACAGAAGGGGGAGATACCCCACCTGCACCCATTGGAAGAAGGGATGCGAAAACAACAGTGTAAGAACACATTCAACAACAGAAAGAACAATATGATACCACCAGTGCCTAGGGAATCTACAACAGCAAGACCTGAACATCCCAAAACAAATGAAGCAGAAAGAGGATGGCCTCAAACATAATTTTATGAAGATGATAGAGATGCCCTAAAGAGGAAATGAGGAAATCCCCCAAATAAATGAAAGGAAAAACAAACAAAAATACCAGAAATGGAGGGAAGGACAAACCAAAAAAATTCGATAAATAAACAAATCTCTTAAAGAAATCAAGGAAAACCAAGAATAAACAAGCAAACAAGTAAAAACAATTCAACATTTCAAGGCTTGAAAGCTGAAATAGAAACAATAAAGAAAACACAGAATGAGGGAATGCTAGAAATTGAATGGCTTGGTAATCAATCAGGAACTACAGATAAACAACGGAATACAAGAGATGGAAGAGAGACTCTCAGGTGCTGAAGATTAACTAGAGGAAATAGATTCATCAACAAAAGAAAATCTTAAGTCCAACAAATCCCTAACACAAAATAGCCAGGAAATATTGGACACAGTGAAAAGATGAAACCAAAGAGAAATAGATATAAAAAAAGGTGCAGAAGCCAACTCAAGGGAACAGAATTACATATTCAACAAAATGAAAGAAAGAAAGTTTCCCAACATAAAGAAAGACATGAAATTATAAGAATTTTACAGAACACCAAATAGATTGGATCTCAAAAAAGTTTCCTTGCCATTAATAATCAAAACATCAAACATACAGAGTAAAGAAAGAATATTAAGAGCAGCAAAGGAAAAGGCCAAGTAACATATAAAGGCAGACCTGTCAGAATTATGCCTTATTTGTAAGTGAAAACTATAAAAGCCTGAAGGACCTGGATATATTCTACACATGCCAGCTAAAACTACTGTACCCAGCAAAGCTTTCAATCACTCTAGATGGAGAAAACAAGATATTCCATGACAAAACCAGATTTAAACAATACATATTCACAAATCCAGCCCTACAGAAAGTATTGGAAGGAAAACCCCAGTCCAAGAAAATTAACTACATTCACAAAATCATCAGCAGTAGATAATCCCACTTTACCAAAAACCAAAGTAAAAAAGAGAGCCATATACAATACCACCATTATCACCAAATCCACAAGAAACAAGAATTAAAAAAACAATGTTCATTAATATCCCTCAATATCAATGGTCTGAATTTACATATAAAAAGATACAGGATAAGAGAATGGATACAAAGACAGAAACCATTCTTCTGCTGCATACAAGAAATACACTCAATTTCACAAACAGATGTTACCTCAGAGTAAAGAGTTGGTAAAAAGATTTTTACATCATATGGACACAAGAAACAAGCTGGTGTAGTTGTCCTAATTTCTAACCAATTAGACTTCAAACTGAAATGAATAAAAAGAGATGAAGAAGGGCACTTCATGTTCATCATAGCAAAAGCCTGTCAAGATGAAGTCTCAATTCTGAACATCTGTTCAACAAATACAAAGGCACCCGCATTTGTGAAAGAAACATTACTAAAACTCAAATCACACAAAATATACAAGAGATATATAGTGAGAGACTTTAACACCATACTCTCACTGCTAGGCAGGACCACCAGACATAAATTTAAGAAAGAAAAAAATAAATTAACAGGACTTATGACTCAATTGGTTTTAACAGATGTCTTTAGAACATTCCATCTAAACACAAAACCAGACCAATATCCCTCATGAACATTGATGCAAAAATAGTCTATAAAATACTGGCAAATTGAATCCAAGAACACATCAGAAAAATCATCCACCATGATCAAGTAAGTTTCATCCTTGTGTTGCAGGGATGGTTCAACATATGAAAATCTATCAATGTGATCTACCTTATAAACAAAATGAAAAACAAATCCACATTATCATCTCATTAGATGCTGATAAAGCTTTTGACAAAATCCTACACCACTTCGTGATGGAGAGATCAGGGATAACAGGAATATACCTAAATTAAATAAAGGCAATATATAGTAAGCCAACAGCCAACATCAAACTAAATGGAGAGAAACTCAACACAATTCCTCTAAAATCAGGAACAAGACAAGGCTGTTCACTTTCTGCATATCACTTTGATATTGTACTTGAAGTTCTACCTGGAGAAATAAGACAACAAAAAGAGTTCAAAGTGATACAAATTGGAAAGGAATAACTCAAACTTTCACTATTTTTGGATGATATGTTAATTTACATAAGTGACCAAAAAAAAAAATTCTACCAGGGAACTCCTACAGTTGAGTAACACTTTCAGCAAAGTGGCAGGATACATGATTAAAAGAAAATCAGTGGCTCCAGCATATAAATGCACTGAGAATGAAATCAGAGAAATATCCTCTTTACAATAGCCACAAACAACAAGAAATATCTTGGGGTAACACAAACCAAATATGTGAAAGAACTACATGAAAAGAACTTTGATTCCTTAAAGAAAGAAATCAAAGAAGATACTTGAAAATGGTGACTTAGTACCCATCTATGTTGTTAGATTGCCAGTTGGAGCAAGTAAACCTTATTTTCCTTAATAATATTCCAAAGTACAAAAATGATGAGTAAAAGTTACTAAAAAGATCTGAAAGGTATGGAAACTAAATATGTTTCAACTTCTGGTAATATATTCTACAAGAAAATATTTAGGACAAGTAGAACATTGTAATAAATCATCTGAAATGAATATCATTAATACATTAGCTGCAATACTGAATGAAAAAATCAGTGATATAGAAAAACTTAAAAATAAATGTGGATGTTAGTTATCATTGTTAATCTCTTGCTATTCCTGATTTAAAAAATTGAATATCATCAGACATTATTATATAAGAAATAGGTATATATGGCTTTTGGCAACATATATGATTTCTGGGTGCATTAATGAATTTGAAACATAAATGACAGATATGGTTGACCATTGCTTTAAAAACTTTGAATATAATGAACAATACAGGTGAAAAATAAAATGATACATAAAATATTTATTCTGACTTTAATGACATGAATACCAGATCAGATATGCTGTCCTAATTGGACAAGCAGGACACAAAATATGGCTTACAAAACGTATCAAGACTAGGCAGGACAATCCTTCAAACATCCTTCTGCATATAAATGTCTGTCAAATATTCTAAGCTGTAGGCCAAAGATGGATGCCACAATATTGCAGAAGAACCTTGGGTGACTGTCCAACCAACCAGCAGTTTTTGTCATTTCTCACATTTTTTTCGAAAGTCATTTGCTTCCACTCCCAGCTTACTAGGTAATAAATAATATTTCCTTCTCAGCTCTCTAAGGTAGTTGAAGATTAGTTAGTTATAGTTTCCCTTTGTTTACCATACTCAGAATTTAAATTCACTAAAAAAAGAAAAATATTTACAGTTAAGAGACATAAAAACATAATTTTGCGTTGATAATGCAAGTTAGAATAGAAAGCAAATTAGGTACAACACTTTGGACTCACCAAGATAAGGTAGATAATGGAGTATTTTCTCTGAATATTTTTGAAATGCAAATGGATCAGACATTGTTTATATACTTGTTGCCTATGCATATTATATATAGTTATTATACTTATTGTATATAGTTTTTCTTATATTAGTTATAACCATTCTATTTTAAACAAAATGAGGAAACTGTGGCGATATTATGTTTATGACCTAACAAATAAAGCTTGCCCAAAGACCAGAGTGTGGAGCTAGCAATGGCAGTGGTAGCATACACCTTTAATTCCAGCACTTGAGAGACAGAGGGATACAGATCGCTGAGTTCAAGGCCACCCTGGGCTATTATGAGATTGATCTAGACTAAAAAAGACATATACTTTTAATCCCAGTACTTGGGATCACATGTATTTAATCCCAACACTAAGGAGGTAGAGCTATGAAGGGATATTGCTGGACAGAGAGAAGAATATAAGGCAGGCCAGTCAGTCTTAGAAGGCAGGATCGCTCCTTTGGTCTGAGCATTGGTAGAGGTAAGAACTCTAGTGGCTGGCTGCTCTGCTTCTCTAATCTTTAGGCAAGCTTTATTTGTTAAACCACAAACAAAATAGCACCACAATTGGAAATTACTAATACTGAAACAGGAAAGCAAACAAAATCAAAATCTAAAAATCAGGAAAATTGATAAGCCT
Source organism: Phodopus roborovskii (assembly GCF_943737965.1). Lineage (NCBI taxonomy): Eukaryota > Metazoa > Chordata > Mammalia > Rodentia > Cricetidae > Phodopus > Phodopus roborovskii. Next base: position 102,683 of record NW_026126161.1, on the reverse strand, counting down.
GTAGGCAAGTTAACCTAGAAATAAAGAAAGAGTACTGATTTCAGTAATAGAAATGTGATTGTTGAAGTTGAAGCAGGAGGATTATGAGGTCAACCTGGGATACTTAGTAAAGGAAGATCATTCTGCACTACACGTATGTTTCAGGTCAATCTGGGTTAAATATTAAGATCATCTCATAAAACAGCCATAAACAAAATACTAACAAGTAAATATGAAAATATTTAAAAATTGTATGTCTTAACTCTGGTGTTTGGACAGAGTTCTTTTAAGCCACATAATCATAGAGAGAAGGGTTTCTAAAATACTGAATCAATTCCATTTGTTATTGTGTGAATGTAATTTATTCCTCAAAAAGATCACATAATAGATCACATAATAGAAGACTAGTTTGGAGGTGGAACCTTTACAACCTACTGGGAGGTGGTTAAGTCCTGGGGCCTACACCGTCAATAATGATTAATGGTGATTCTCAGGAGTCAGTCAGGTCCTGTGGAACTGGTTATGTTCCTATGAGAATGAGTTGTTACAAAAGAGCAAGTCTGACACTCTTTGCCTCTTGCTTCCTTGCTTAGACATATACCACTGTACACATGCCAGGTTCCCTTCCTGCTTCTTTGTCATCTTGTCACATAGGCAGACAACCCCAGATACCATGCTGTCTGGCCTTTCCAGTCACCAGAACTGTGAGCCAAATAAACTGCTTTTCATCCCTTATTATCTAGTGCTATATCTTGTTATATGTAGCAGCAAGGACACACGAGGGTGCCATCTATACATGATGCCTGAAAAGTTTATTGTTACTATAGGCAAGGAAATTTTACATGCCAGCACACTTTTATACAAAATGAAATTTTCATAAGAGCTCATTAAAGAAGAAATTTTCTTTGACAGTATTATAAGAAGATTTCTGTATGGAAGGATACCAACAGTTTTACTCCAGCTTCAAGCTATTAGGTTATAGCTTACCTGTCAATTATTCCATAACCTATTTCTTAATATAGCAAAAAGATGTCAGTGGTTCTAGAGTCAATGATAGTGGGTAATAGAGATACTATTTTACAGTTCACCCTCTGCCTGTGTTTGCTAGACTACATTCTAGCAGAAGTCAGAAAGTCCCTTTTTAAAAATGTATTTTATTTTTACTGAAAATATAACCATATAATTTCCCCTCCCTCCCCTCCCTCTATTCCACCCATAATGTCCCTGTTATTCCTTCTCAAATTCATGGCCTCTTTATTACTGTTACATACATATGTGAATAAATAAATAAATAAAATGTGATGGAGTCTATTTAGTTTTGCCTGTATGTATATGTTCTTAAGGGCAATAACTTAGTATTCATAACCAATTAATATGCTCATCCATATGGAAGACTAATTATCCCTTTCTTAAAAATAAGCCATCAAGGTGTGGTGGTATACATGTATGATCCTACTTGCGAGACAGAGGTAGGATGGCTGGCAGTTTTATGCTAGCATGGGCTATATAGTCAGACATAGAGGAAGGAGGGAAAGAAAAAAGTATGAAAGGAAAGAAGGAGAAATTAAACGAAATAAAATAAAGTAAGATCATGTCACTCCTTTGTTTAAATATCAAAAAGACTTCTTTGTTGTCAAGTAAAACTGATGCCAATATTCTTTCAAATCTAGCTCTCATCATCTTGTACCTATCTGGCTCTGTTCGAATTACAGTTGCGTTCATGCTGTTCTCCAACTGACTGATCATATTCCTATATTCAGATGTTTGCTCGAACGAATCTTATGAGCAAGCTTGTCTTAAATCACCATGTAATAGAGCTTGTCCCCATCTCTCAGTTTCATCCATGTACCTTCATGTTTCTGCACAGTTTTCATCATCGTATTTATATTGGTTTACGGTTTTTCTTTCATAACCTGAGTATAAGGTAGAGATTTTGACTACTTTGTTCACTACCGAGTCCTAGCACCTGTTTCCAAGTGTTCCATAAGCTAGAACCTGACTTTTCACTGTGGTAACTATGACTTCAGTAAAGATCTAATTATGATAGACTAATCCTACCAATGAAAATGACTCAAAGGGCAGTGTATTTCCTATAACAAAAATGTTCACTGATAGTTGCTGCAGTTTTCTGAATCTAGCATAAAAAAATCTGAATTATATTTTTTTCGTTTCATAGTCAATCATGAAAGTAACAACAGATCATAAAGATGTGCTATTTTATTTAGAACATTTCAACTTTAGCTGGGCCTATTGTGTACAATAATTTAAATGTGAATATATGATTTCCTGTCCCACCCTTTGTCCTGCTGGCCCACTGATCTGAGTGAGCATTGGGCCACAGTTCCTGGAACATCCTGGGTCTATCTGAGCACACCGGAACTACCTATCCACACAGGCCCACCTTGAGGCCGCACATGCCTCAACTTTGGATCACATCTCCTCAGGCACTCTGCTAGAGTTGAGTCTGGGACCAGTTCAGGCCAAATCCCCTCCACATCCAGCCCTAGGAACTCCCTAGGTTACCTCTGCTTCAACCTGTATCCTGGCCCTGGATAATATAGTCCTGGTACTCTGCTCCATACACCACCCAGAGCCTTCTTTCCTCCCACCCTTTGTCCTGCTGGTCCGCTGTTCTAGGTGAGCATGTGACAGAGTCCATGGAACTTCCTAGGTGTGCTAAGTACATAACAGACCTGCCTAACAAACAGGACCACCTTCAGGTGACCCTCCTTTGATATTTGGAAACCATCCTCTGCCCTCTGACAGAGAGTCCTATGAGAGAGCTTAGATCATCCAGAGTTGCAGATATTGAACCCCTGACCCACTTACACCCAATAGGAGGACAGGGCAGAGAGAGAAAGACTCCAGCTTTATGCTCTGGAAGAAGCAATGGGAAGATGGCAATACAAGAAAAAAACCCAGCAAAACATTCAATCAGCATAGATGGAGAAAAGAAAATATTCAATGACAAAGCCAGATTGTCATAATATGTACCTAGAAATCAAGCCCTACAGAGAGTTCTGCAAGGAAAACTCCAATCCAAGAAAGTTATCTGCTCTCACAAAGACACAAGCAATAGAAAATCCCACATTAGCAGAACCCAAAAGAAAAAGCAGGGTAAATATACTCACAGTACCACCACCACCAACCAGTCTAAAACAAACAAGACTAAACAATCAATGGTCCTTACTTTCCCTCAACATTAGTGGTCTTAACTTGCCCATAAAAAGACACAGGCCAACAAAATGGATACGAAGACAGAATCCATCCATCTGCATACACATCTAAGCTTCAAAGACAGATATTACCTCAGGGTAAAGTGTTGGGAAAAGTTCTTCCAATCAAATGGATCTAAGAAGCAAGCAGGTATAACTATTCTAATATTGGATTTCAAACCAAAATCAATCAACAGAGATGAAGTCAGTCATTTCACATTCATCACAGAAGTCCATCAAGATGAAGTCTCAATTCTGAACATATATGCCCCAAATACAAAGGCACCCACATTCATAAAACAAATGCTCCTAAAACTCAAGCTCACATAAAACCTCACATACCTATAGTAGGAGACTTCAACACCCCATTCTCACCACTAGACTAGACCACCAGAAAGAAACTTAACAAAGAAACAAAAGAACTAACAGAAATCCGTAGAACATTCCATCCAAACACAAAAGAATATACCTTCTTCTCAGCTCCTCATCGAAGGTTCCCTAAAATCGACCACATACTAGACAAAATAACAAACCTCAACAGATATGAAAAAAATGAAATAGTTCACTGTATCTTATGAGACCACCACACTTTAAAGTTGGAATTCAAAGACAACACAAAATGCAGAAACCCTACAAAGTCATGGGCACTGAACAATGCACAATTGCAGCATCCCTGAGTCAAGGAAGAAATAAAAATGGAATTAAAGATTTCCTAGAATTCAAAGAGAATAAAGACACAACATACCTGAACTAATGGGACACTTCGAACGCAGTGCTATGAGGAAAATTCATTGCATTAAGTGCCCATATGAACAAAACAAAGGATAGTCTCATTAGAGAATTAACAGCACACCTGAAAGCTTTAAAACAAAGAGAAACAAACTCACCTCAGAAGAGTAGAAGCCAGGAAATAATCAGTTTGAGAGCTTAAATCAATAAAGTAGAAACTACCAAAAAAAAAAAAAAAAGTATCAATGTAACAAAGAGTTTTTTTTCCAGAAAATCAACAAGAGAGACAAAACTTTATCCAAAATCCAAAGTAAACAAAATTCAGAGAGAGAACATGTAAATCAACAAAATCAAAAATTAAAGGGGACAATAACAGACACTAAGAAAATCCTGAGCATTTTCAGGTCATACTTTTAAAAACTTTTACTCCACAAAATTTGAAAATTCAAAGGAAATGGACAAATTTCTGGGAAGCTATCACTTACTAAAGTTAAATCAAGAACTATAAGCAACTTCAATAGAACTATAACCCCTAATGAAATAGAAGCAGTCATCAAAAGCCTCCCTACTAAAAATAGCCCAAGACCAGATGGCTTCTGTGCCACATTCTACAAGAAATTCAAAAAAGTGCTAGTTCCAATACTCCTTACATTGTTCCACACAATAGAAGCAGAAGGTTCATTACCAAACTCTTTTTATAAGGCAATAATTAGCTTGGTACCCAAGTGAAAAAAATCACAATGGAGAATGAGAACAACAGACCAATAACTGTTGTGGATATTGATGCAAAAATACTCAATAAAATACTGGCAAATCGAATCTGAGAACACATCAGAAGAAGCATCCACCATGATCAAATAGGCTTCATCCCAGTGATCAAGGATGGTTCACCATATGAAAATTCATCAATGCAATTCACCATATAAACATACTGAAAAAAAAATCCACAGGATCATCTCACTAAATGCTGAAAAAAACCTTTCACAAAATCCAAAATCCTATCAAGATAAAGGTCGTGCAGAGATCAGGGATAACAGAAACATACCTAAACATAATAAGAGCAATATACAGTAAACCAACAGCCAACGTCAAACTGAATGGAGAGAACATAAAGGCAATTCCTCTAAAATCAGGAACAAGACAAGGCTGCCCATTATCTACATATCTCTTCAATATTGTCCTTGAAGTTCTAGCTAAAGCAATAATACAACAGAAAGAGATCTAGGGGATACAAATTGAAAAGAAGTTAAACTGTCACTACTTGCAGATAATATGATAGTTTACATAAGTAACCCCCCCCCCCAAAAAAAAAAAAAAAAAACTCTACCAGGGAATACCTAGAGCTCATAAACTTCTTTGGCAAAATACCAGGATACAAGGTAAACTGAAAAAAATCAGTAGCCCTACTATATATAGAAGATAAAGGAGATGAGTAAAGAAAATAGAGAAAGAACACCCTTTACAATAGCCATAAAGAACATAAAGTACATTGGGGTACCACTTACCAAACAAGTGAAAAACCTATATATCAAGAACTTTGTGTCTTTAATAAAATTACTTAAAGAAGATACCATAAAATAGAAAGAGCCCCCATGCTCTTGATAGGTAGGATAAACATAGTAAAAATTACAATCTTGCCAAAAGCAATTTACAGATTCAATGCAATTCCTCGTGAAAAACCCACTGGCCTTGATAGGACAATACTCAACTGTATATGGAAAAACAAAAGACACAAGATAGCTAAAACAACCCTGTACAATAAAGGAACTATATGAGGTGTCACTATCCCCAACTTCAAGCTCTACTATAGAGCTATAGTCCTGAAAACAGTGTGATATTGGCACAAAAATAGACAGGTAGACAAATGGAATAGAAAATCCTGATATTAACCCACACTGCTACGAACAGCTGATTTTTGACAAAACAGCTAAAAGTATACAATGGATGGAGGAAAGCATCTTCAACAAATGGTGCTAGCACAACTGGATGATGGTATGTAGAAGACTGCAGATAGACCCATGTCTATCATCATGTGCAAAACTTAAATCCAAATAGATCAAAGACTTCAACATACATCCAGCCACAGTGAAACTCTTAAAAGAGAAAATGGGAGGTACCCTTGACCAAATTGGTACAGGAGACTGCTTCATGAACATAACACAAGTAGTACAGTCACTGAAATTGACAACTAATAAGTGGGACCTCCTCAGACTGAGAAGCTACTGTAAGGCAAAGGACACAGTCGACAAGACAAAATGGCAGCCAACAGACTGGGAAAAGATCTTCTCCAACCCCACATCTGACAGAGGGCTGATTCCCAAACATACAACTGAAGAAACACCAAATAACCCTATTAAAAGTTGGGTACAGAACTGAGTAAAGAATTCTCAAGAGTGGAATCCAAAATGGCTGAAAGATACTTAAGAAAGTGCTCAACATCCTTAGCCATCAGAGAATTGCAAATGAAAATTACTCAGAGATACCATCTTACTCCTGCCAGAATGACTGAAATTAGAAACACCAATAACAACTTACACTGGAGAGGATGTGAAGAAAGGGGAATACTCCTCCACTGCTGCTGGGATTGCAAAATTGTATAGCCATTTTGGAGATGATTATGGGTGTTCCTCAGGAAAATGGGAATCAGTCAACCACAGGACCCAGTTATACCACTCTTGGGCATAAACCCAAGTGATCCACATCCATGCAACACAGACTATTTTCATAGAAGCATTATTTTTAATAGCAAGAACCTGGAAGAAACCTAGATGCCCCTCAACTGAAAAATGGATAAAGATGTGGCACATTTATGCAATGGAATACTACTCAGTGGGAAAAATAATGTAATCTTGAAATTCTCAGGCAAATGGATGGAAATTAAAGAAACCACCCTTCATGAGGTAATTCAGTCACAAAAAAGGAATATGATATGTACTCACTCATATATGGAGTTTACACATAGAGCAAAGGATCACCAGCCTATAATTCACAGTTCCAGAGAAACTAGGACTCAAGGAGGAACCTAAGAGTTTCACACAAGGTCCCTCACAGAAGGGGAAAGGAATTAGATATCCAGAGCATATTGGAAGTGGGAGGGGTTAGTTAGTAGAGAGGGAGTTAGGAGAAAGAGAAAGGGGGGAGGGGAACATAATGTATGACTTGGGAGATTGATCTGGAGGATGAATAGACAAAAGCAAAATAAATAAATAAACAAAAAGAGATTCCATAATAGAATCATTATAGGTTTGAAGACAAAACTGATTTTACAGAAATGTCCAAAGACCTACAAGGATTACCCTATCTAACAATCTGTGCAACAATGAAGAGGCTAGCTTAAATACCCTTCCCTGATAATGAGATTGATAACTAAAGTTTTTGCCATTATAGAGTCCTCATCTAGTAGCTGATGTAAACAGAAGACACCCACAGCTAAACACTGAGCTGAACACCTGGAATCCAGTTGCAGAGAGGGCAGAATAATAAGAAAAGGGGAAAAGATCAGGTTACAGAAACCCACAGAGATAGCTGACTTGAACAAGTGTGAGCTGCAGAAAGGATTTTGGAAGTAAATTCCACAAGGAGGGATACTTCTGTAGCCTAAGATACTTCTGTAGTCCTAGTCCCTAGTGCAAAGGACTTGCCAGATTGATGGGAGATTTCATTCTGTAAATATGTTTCTCATACTGGTTAATGAATAAAGCACTGTTGGCCAATAGGAAAGGAAGTTAGGACGGACTAGGAGACAAGGCAGAAAGAGGAAATAGGAAGGAGGAGTGAAGATGGAGAGTCTGGAGAGAACAGAACCGCCAGCTGCCTCTCCCTGGTAAGATAAGACCATGTGGAAATACATAGAAAAGGGTTAATAATTAAGAAAGAGCTAGCCAATAATAAACTAGTACTTGACAAACAGCATTATATCAAATGCAGGGTAGGGTCTCTGTGTGTTAATTGGGGCTGGCATGGCGGCAGGACAAGACTAGCAGCAGGCAGAAAATCTTACTCCTTACATATGGCGCCGATGTGGCTAATACTTAAAATTTAACAAAAGCTTAAAAAAGGGTTTTACAAACAAAAGAACAGAGACAAGCAAGGTTTCTTGGTAGCAGCATTTTTCTTGGTTAGACTCTGCTTTGCATGAGACAAGCAGATAATTGTGCTACTCCTTTAAGGAAGGATTCCTGACAGCATAAGCGCCAAACACACACACACACACACACACACACACACACACACACACACACACACACACACACACACCAAAACAAACACAAGGCTTTTAAATAACTCTGCTAACAATTTATTGGTGTGTTTGAGAGACAGCAATGGCAGTGACCACATCTCCAACCTGGCAGCATACTGGTGGATGGCAGCACAGACCACAGCACTGAGCATGTGCTGGCAGTAAAATAGCCACCGCCATCTTTGATAAACCACAGCAGAAACAACTATAACTTTCATTTTAGCAATGTTGTTGTTTACCAGATACAGACTCGTGGCCAGAAAAAGGTACAGATTTACAGTAAAGACAGATTCACATTAAAAAGAAAAAATAAAGCACTAAAGGTTTACAGTGTGTTTTAAAATATATGTAGATATGGAAAAAAAGAATAAAATGTTTTTAAAAAGACAAAGAGGAGTTGGGTGTGGTGGCACATGCCTTTAATCCCAGCACACAGGAGACAGAGGCAAGTAGATCTCTGTGATTTGCAAAGAAAACCAGGTATGCAGAGTGAATTCTCGGACAGATAAAAGTTACACAGAGAAAGCATGTCTCAAAAAATAAAAAATAAAAAGGAAAAGAAACACAATAATAACAAAGCCACAGATGGAGAGAATCTGGATTCTGTACAGTATTATATTGTCTTTGTATTGTTTGCTGAGGAAACAACTGTTAGAACAAATGCTGCTGGATCAATTCGATTTATATATTTTATAAATGCTTTGACTCCAAAATTTAAGTGTCAGGACAAATTAGTGGGGAAAAGGATTTCTATTTTTGTTTCCACAGAAAACAAAAAGCTGTGGATTCCTTCCAGACTAATGTAGTTTCATCAAGCCAGACCCACTGAAACAGAGTCACAGGTGATTCTACATTAACAACAGCTGCAGAAAGCAGCCTTGCAGACTATGCCAGGATTTCTGCATCTTCTTAGAATCCCTGATAACAGCCCCCCTTACCAGCAGGAAGTAGTTTGGAAAGAACCACGCCCACATTCCCAAATATTGTCTATAAATGTTTGTTTTCATTTAAATGGACTTGGTTATAAATGGTTAATGATCACAGCCAATTCTTTTTAAATGTAAAAAGGGCATTATGGTATAGATATGAATACTTTGTTTCGGAATGGATTTTCATTTATTGATACAACATAAGGTCAATTTTGTGATGTGTATATTTCTCCTTTTGTTTAGGTATTGTGTTTTCATAGCTCATTTAGAAATGTAATGTATAATTTAATAAATATTATAGATGGTTACCTATGATAGTCAAAGCTCAGAGTTAAGTTAGTTAGGTTTTCTAGGTATACATAGATATATTTGAGATGAATAGGCATTTTTGCAACCTTTCAATGACCTACAGAATATGACATTTAAAATGGTTTAGGGTTTTTCTTGACAGTGAGACATAAATGCTCCTGGCAACACCACCTGCGTCAGAGAGGAAGATGAGCATTAAAGAAACTCATAATGGTGTTTGCTTTCAATATTGTAAGACTAGCCATTTGGACAAGATAACTGCTCTTGTCTGGACTGTTTGACTTTATGCTCTATAAACTGGACATGTAGGACCCACAGAAAAGTTACTGCTGATTCAAAATGGACATTGCTACAGAGTTCCTGTTTCATGGAAGAATCTGCCAGACAGTCTTCTGGACACAGAGAAAAGTGACTGACAAACTGCCAATACAAGAAGATAGTTTAAAGTTTCCTGCTTTGCTGAAGAGTCTGCCAGACACACTATGGCCTATGGGCTGAAGATGGAAGATTACTGAAGAATTTCAGGTGACTGACAAGGCAAGATGTCTCTGTCAGTTCTAGGGTCTATATATTATCCTTCTGTGGTCTTTGAAGGAGTTGAAGACAGTTATGGTTATAGTATTTCTTAGTTAGGAATAAAGATAAGTTACATGGACTTTAGACGCACAAAGATAGGATAGATGTAATATTTTCTTTAAACTTGCTAAATGTTAATGGACTAAATATTGTAAACTGTGATTCTTACTTGGTAACTGTTAAATGATATATTTTGCTATACTAAGGTTAAAACCCTTCTTTTTATTTAGACAGAAAAGATGAGACGATGGGAGATGCAATTCTGCAAATATGTTTCTCATACTGGTTAATGAATAAAGCACTGTTGGCCAATAGGAAAGGAAGATAGGAGGGACTAGGAGACAAAGAGTAAAAAGGAAATAGGAAGGAGGATTGAAGATGGAGAGTCTGGAGAGAACAGAACCGCCAGCCGCCTCTCCCTGGTAATAAAAGACCATGTGGAAATACACAGAAATGGGTTAATAATTAAGAAAGAGCTAGCTGATAAGAAACTAGTACCTGGCGAACAGCATTGTATCAAATATAGAGTCTCTGTGTGTTAATTGGTGCTGGCGCGGTGGTAGGACAAGACCAGTGGCGGGGGCAAAAAAACCATACTCCTTACACCAGATTTTGATGATCCCTCCTGGAAGGCATCACCCTGACTGTGGAGTGGGGGGGGAAATGTAATGGGAGGGTGGTTAGCGTGTATAGGAGGGAGGGAGGGAGAGGTTGTAGTGAGATAGTCCTTCTGTGGCACTGAACAAGCCCATTGGGGGGTGGAGCCATGGGCAGAAGTAACCTGTGGAGGAGTTCGGAGAGAGAGCCAGGGAAAGCTCTCTTGCTGCCCTGACTCGGACAGGAGAGCATCGGGTTGAATTTCCTGGTGTTCATCTGTCTAGGTTGTAAGTTATTTCTCCCTGAATAAACATCTATTCAGCCTATTTGTTTATCCTGATCCTTATTTAATCGCAATATCTGGTGTCAGAAGCTGGATTAGGATTTTCACAGGACCTGGGTTTCACCCAGGCAGCAGACCCCGCTCCCCTCCCCCACCTTCCCCAATGGGCAGGTTTTAACCAGGTGGACTCACCACAGCTTAGGGTCATTTGCCTATTTCTTATGGCAAAGAAGATCTTTGCCGCTAAAGGGGATCTGAGAAGGCACTCACAGTTTCTCACTTTTTGCCCCTTTCTGCACTACACTTTGCATTCACCCAGAGCCATTCCGCACCCGCCCTGCGTTTAGTCTTGTGTTCCCAGTAATTCCACAAGTCTCCTTTTAACAAAATTTTGCTTGCCATAGTTTGTTAAGAGCTATTCTACAGGGACCGGCATCAGAAGGATCATTTGCTGCTGGACGATATTTGGCGGTACACTTCTAGACAGAACCGTGATCAGACAGGCCTCGGTGGCTAGGCGCTATTTGGTGGCACACCTCCAGGCGTAACTACCACAAGCTGAGATCTACAACTAAAAGCATCAAAGTTCCAGGAAAGCAGAATTACACCTAAGGTAATTGTAACATCCTTTGTGATTTAAGCTGATATAAAATCTGAATTCAATTGTTCCATAACTATGGCAGATAATTTAAAATGCAGAACTTTAGGAATTATTTTACTTCATATATAGAAGGGATTTTAGCAGAAGAAACTTATGACTAGACCAATATGTACTTTTATTTTGTGATAGCTATGGGTTTCATCATTAACATGATATTCTTAAAGAAAAGTTTTGAGATTACAGCAAACAATAAGGAACTTGTACAAACCATAGGAGACTTAGTAACAAGGATTCAAAACATTGAAAATGATAGAATTCAAAGCATAGAAATTATAGAAAGAAAGGTTCAGAATATTGAAGATGGCATTGGCAAGCTGACAGGTAGAATTTGTTTCATGTCAGATACCTCAATAACCAGAACAGAAACAATGCAATGCATTAACACACTAGCAGAAACAGCTCTTTCTTGGCCAGAGGAAGATACTAATAAGTTTAAAAAACTGGAACATCAGATAGAAAGACTAGATGATAGAATCTATTCCATGTCTGAGGATAATGGCAAACTAGCAGATAGAACATTGCTTCTGGAAGGCAGTTTACATGTCATACAGATAATATCTAGGGATGAGAATATTAAAAACATGGAATCATTTGTAGTTGGAGAAAGTAAGAAACTGACTGATGCAATGAAGTCTCTAGAAAGTTGTTTGATTCAAGAAGTTCAGACACTCAAAGATACAATGGTGAATAGATTTCAGGCTTTAGAAGACCTTTAGTCTGATACTTCAGAAGAAGTACTACAGGTAACAGGGCATGAAAAAGATTTAAAATTTTCCACACCATTTAGGGTCAGGGGAGCTTTCCCTATATCTATTAATGAAAAACCAGCAACAACAACAAAAAAAAAAAAAACCAAAAGGTGTCGTTGCATATCAGTGGGAACAAATATGCATGAAAGATTTAAAAGGTATAAAGGAAGTAGTCTCTTATGGCATGCACTCACCTTATGTGAAGCAATTAGTAGAATCATGGCTAAGGAATAACAAGGTAACCCCTAAGGATTGGGATCAATTAATATCAGCTGTCCTTGAAAACTCCTCTCAATTAGAATGGAGGGCTTTATGGAGAGAGGAAGCAAAAGCTCTTGAACTTCAGGGCTTAAAGAAAGGTTATAAAGCTCCCCAAGATAAAATTCTTGGTGAGGGTCTCTATGCTGACCCAGAAATCCAAGCTGCCTATGATGAACATATCTTGTCTCTATGCAGTACAGCAGCTCTGAATGCTTGGGATAAGGTTCATGAATTACGATAGAGGATAGAACCCTATACCAAGATAAGACAAGGACCTAGAGAACACTTTAGTGTCTTTCTAGAAAGATTATCTAGGGCAGTACAATTAGAGGTAGCAGACATAGATGCTAGGCGAATACTCACAGAATCTTTAGCTTATACGAATGCGAATCCTCAATGTAAACAGGTGCTTTGGCCTTTAAAAATGTGACCAGCACCCTTGGATGAATGGGTCCTATATACAGGCAACATTGAGTATAATGACAATAAGACTGAAGCATGGGTAGGAGAAGCCATATCTAAAGGTCAGAGAAGACATCAAGATAACCGAGTTCCTTACTATGGTTACTTAGAAGCTTGGGTAGGAGAAGCCATCTCCAAAGTTTTGAAGAGATATCAACATGTCAGATGTTATAACTGTGGTAAGATAGGACATCTAAAAAGAAATTGTAGGCAAAGCTTCCCTAGAAATAACACTCCCAGCAATGAATCAAACAGACGGCCTCAGCCTCCTGGGTTATGTAGAAGGTGTGGCAAAGGCACACACTGGACAAATGAGTGTAGATCGACCAGAGACAAGCATGGAAACCCGTTACCATCTGGAAACTCCTTACGGGGCCTCTCAAAAGCCCCCACATCACAGGTGATCCAAACATTCCCAGTCACAGTGGAAGTCAGTCTCCCAAAGGACAATTATAAAATTCTGTGCACGAGATATCACGAGATAGATTGAATGTATAGGACCAGAAGGACAGAGAGAGAGGTTGAGACCATATGTGGCTGATGTAGTGATAAATTGATGGGGTCATGATCTATTACAGCAATGGAATACACAGATTAACATTCCTCCAGTATTAGATAGGAACCATAAATGACCTCATGATTGTGGAAAAAATATTATTAAGTACTATACAAGACAGATACCAAATATCCAGGTTGTACAAAAACAGAATACAAGTGCTGAACAAACAGAGGAACCAAAAGCCCTACCTTTAAAATGGCTAACAGAGGAACCTGTCTGGGTAGGACAATGGCCTATGACCTCTGAGAAGTTAGAAGCTTTAGAAAGCCTAGCTCAGGAACAGCTAAATGCTGGACATATTGAGGAATCAACCAGCCCTTGGAATTCTCCTGTATTTGTGATCAAAAAGAAATCTGGTAATTGGAGAATGCTTACAGACCTGAGAGCCATCAATAAAGTTATCCAGCCAATGGGCTCTCTACAGCTTGGAATGCCCTTCCCTTCTTTGATACCCAAAGAATGGCCTATTATAGTTATTGATTTAAAGGATTGCTTCTTCACTCTACCTTTACAAGAACAATATAAAGAGAAATTTGCCTTCATGGTACCTAATTACAATAATTCTCAATCGGTGAAGAGATATCAATGGAAGGTTTTGCCACAGGGAATGCTAAATAGCCCCACCCTGTGCCAATATTTCGTACAAAAACCGTTAGAAATAATTCGTAAACAGTTTCCACAATCCATAATCTATTGTTACATGGATGATATATTGTTAGCTGACTCTAAAGGAGAAATATTAGAAAAAATGTTTGAGAAAGTAAAGGAAGTTTTACCTCACTGGGGATTACAAATTGCCCCTGAAAAAATACAAAAAGGAGAGTCTATCAAATACTTAGGATATAAAATAGGTCTACAGAAAATTAGACCACAAAAAGTACAGGTCAGAAGAGATCGCTACCAGACTCTTAATGATCTTCAAAAATTACTAGGAGAGATTTCTCAACTGCAACCCATTATTAGAGTCAAAGGGCATGATATGAAAAACGTGAAAATGGCGCTAAAAGAGATAAGGACTTGAATAGTCCATGAATACTATCAGCTGAAGCTGAGAAGGAATTAGAATGGGTAGAAAAGAGGATACTAGAAGCACATGTGGACAGTGTGGATCCAATCCTAGACTGTATTCTTGTTATATTACCATCTAGAGAATATCCTTCAGGGATTTTGATGCAGAGAGAAGATATCATATTAGAATGGATATTCCTACCACATAAACAGAATAAAAAACTTAAAACATATATAGAAAAAATCTCTGACTTGATTATAAAAGGTAAATTAAGACTTCGTCAGCTAATAGGAAGGGATCCAGCAGAAATTATAGTACCTTTAACTAATGAGGAAATTTCCTCCTTATGGAAAGGTAACGAATATTGGCAGAGAGCTTGCAATAATTTTTTGGGAATGATTAGCAACAACTATCCCAAAACTGAGAGAATAAAATTCATAAAGAAAACGATTTGGATCCTTCCACGCATTGTAAGAAAGAACACCTATTTCTGGAGTTCATACATTCTACACTGATGCAAACAAATCAGGTAAGGCAGGATATAAATCAGGAAAAATTAGCAAAGTGGTTCAAAGCCCTTACAATTCTGTACAAAAGGCAGAATTGTATGCCATTCTCATGGTACTTATGGATTTTAAAGAACCCCTCAATATAGTTACTGACTCTCAATACGCAGAGAGAGTCATTTTACACATCGAGACTGCAGTATTCCCGACAATACAGAATTAACTTCATTGTTTATACAGTTACAAGATACTATCAGAAAGAGGACTCATCCTATATATATAACACACATCAGATCCCATACGGGTCTGCCAGGTCCTCTAGCACAAGGCAATGATGAAATTGATTGTTTATTGATAGGAAGTGTGCTAGAAGCCTCAGAGTTTCATAAAAAATACCACGTGAATAGCAAAGGTTTAAAAAAGGATTTTTCTATCACGTGGGAACAAGCCAAGGAAATAGTAAGGAAATATCCTACATGCTCAATCTATAACCAAACTCCTTTACCACCAGGCAGTAACCCTAACGGTATAAATAGGAATGAAATATGGCAAATGGATGTGTTTCATTTTGCAGAATTTGGAAAATTAAAATTTGTACATCACACTATAGATACATTTTCAGTGTTTCAATGGGCTACTGCTCTGAGCTCTGAAAAGGCTGATTCTCTTATCACACACCTATTAGAGGTAATGGCCATTATGGGCATACCTGCACAAATAAAAACTGACAATGCTCCAGCATATGCCTCCAGCAAATTGAAACAGTTTTTTGAGTATTATAACATAAAGCACATAACTGGTTTACCACACAATCCTACAGGACAAGCAGTGCTTGAGAGATCCAATCGTACTTTAAAGGAAATGCTCCATAAACAGGCAGGAGGAACCAAGACATCCAAACACAGATTACATAATGCTTTATTAGCATTAAACTTTTTTAATGCTGATGAAAAAGGAAAAACAGCTGCAGAAAGACACTGGACAATAGAAAAAAAACTTCTGAACTAAATCAGCCAATGTACTTCTTTCACCAATCCTCTCTCAGTAATGCTGCTTGAATGTTCCAGTCTCAGTGTCCATCCTCCCCATTCTCATTACTTGTTTTACATGCACAACCACTGCTTTCTTAATGCATACTCACTTTTAATGATCCCTTTTCTACTTTCATCAATTCCACATGTACTCCAAGTCCAAAACACAAGTCTAAGATTCAAATCCAGGATGCACATATGAGAGAGAAAAATCCAACATTTGTCATTCTGAGCCTGGGTGACCTCATTCAATATTAGTTTCTTTTTCCCATTTCATCTGTCAATTTCATGCTTTTTGTCTTTTTTATAGCTGAGTAATATTCTATTGACTTAAAAATATTCATTATATAAATTTTTGTTTTCTTGGTTAGGTTTATTCCCAGATAGTTTTGCAGATATTGCTCCCCAGAATTCTGTTTCAGTGTGTTAGTCATTAGTGTATAGAGATGCTGCTAATTTTGTATACTAATTTTGTATCCTGCCACTTTGCTGAAAATGTTTATCATTTCTCAGAATTTTTGTTGGAATCAGTTAGTGTCTTTTGCATAGAACCATTATTACCTGCAAAAGAGCCCACTTTACTTCTTTTAATATTTTTATCCATTTTATTTACTTCCTTTGTCATGTAACTCTAGGTAAAGACTTCAAGAACCATATTGATTATGAGTAGAAAAAGATTGGATGTCTCCTGACTTTTTACTAATCTTTGGTGAAACTAAGTTTTTTCTCCATTTATAATAATGTTGGGTATAGTTTTGTCATGTACACTGTGATTCTCCATCCCTGCCTAGATTTTCTCTTGATGTTGGATTCATGAAAGTTCTTTTCTGGGTCAATTGAAATGATCATGTGGTTTTATCTTTGAGTTCATTTATGTGATGAGTAATATTTACAATTTAAATATGTTAAGACATCCATGAATCACTGGAAGGATGTTAATTTGGTCATGATGAATGCCTCATGATTGCTGGTATTAAAGGTGTGTGCCACCAATGCCCGGCTCCCCTTGTTACTTGTGTTTGTGGCTTTTGGCATTTAACTTTTTTTCTTTCTTAATTTCTTCAGTGGTTCATTCATCACTCAGTAGTGTTTTATTTAGTTTCCACAATGTTTTGAATTCTCTGTAGTTTCTATTGCTATGTATCTTTATTCTTTTATGTTCAGATATAGAGAAGGTTGACTTAAATTTTCCTGTATTTGTTGAGATTTGATGTTTAATACTTGTTCCATTTTGGAGAAAGCTCCGCAAGCTTCCAAGAAGAATGTATATTCTTTAGTATTTGTGTGGAATGTGCTGTTAGGTCTAAATTTTATGCTGTGTTGTAGTTTCAGAGTTTTTAAATTTGGTTTTGGGGTGTAGAGAACTGAACTTACTCATGATCATTGTGTTTGATTAAACTTTGGTTTTAAATCTAATAGATACAATGAAATTTGGTATGCTCATGTTTGGTATGTTTATGTTTAGAATTATAATGTCCTCTTGATAATTGAAAATAGATTCTTCTCTCATATAATTGCCATAGTTTCCTCTCCCTTCCTTCCTCTCAGGTCTCTCCAACATCCCCTCTTCCCTAGATCCACTCTCCCTGTTTCCTCTTTAGAAATGAGCAGGAATCCAATAGAAGATGGTCAAACAGAACAAAACAAGACAAACAGAACAAGGAAAAAGCCCTTGTTTTGAGGTTGAACAAGGCAACCCAATAGGAGGAAAAGGGTCTCAAGAGTATACAAAAGAGTCAAAGATGCACCTGTGTTAGGAGTCCCTCACCAAGCTAACAGCCATAATATACATGCAAAGTACCTGGTAAAGATCCATGCTTGCTGTTTCAGTCTCTGTGAGCCTCTATGTACTATGCTTCATTGACTCAGTGGGCTACAGTCTTCTGGTGTTTGTTTTATTAATTTCCTTATTATTGTGCACACTTGAATATGTTTGTCTTTCTCTTCTAATATCTTCTGTAGAGCTGGACTAGAACTCATAAATTACTTTTTTTCCCAATTAGATATGTTTACTGGGTATAATAGTCTGGATTGACAGTTACAGTCTTTCGGAACTTTGAATATATCCTTTCAGGCCCTGTTATATTTAGAACTTTCTACATAATATTTAGCTGTTAATATGGTAGGCTTAAGTTCTTTCTTAAAGCATTCAATACTTTTTCTTTATTCTGTGATTTTAACATTTTACCTAGAAAATATCCTGAAATATTTCTTCTCTTGTCCTACTGTGTTCTGTAGGCCAACTCTACTGTCATAAAGATCTCTTTCTCATAGTTTGAGTAATTTTCTTTGCTTTAGTTTGGGTTTCTATGGCTGTGAAGAGACACTATGTACATAGAAAGTCTTTTAAAGGAAAACATGTAATTGGGGGTGGCTTACAGTTTCAGAGGTCTAGTCTATTATCATCATGGTAGGACATGGTAAAATGCAGGCAGACATGATTTGGAGACATCTCGATCTGCAGGCAGCAGAAGGAGCTACTGTATACTGGGAGAAGCTTGAGCATATATGAGACTGCAAAACCCATACTCACAGTGACATACTTCTCCCAATAAGACCACAAATACTTCAACATGGCCACACCTCCTAATATTGGAAGTGCTTATGGACCAAGTATTCAAACACATGAATCTATGGAGGCCATATATATTAAATCCACCACATTCCACTCACTCATATCCATAGGCTTATAACCATAAAGTAATGCAGAAATGCATTTAGGCCAACTTCAAAAGTCCTCATAGTCTTTTACAATCCCAACAATGTTTCAAAGTCTAAAGTTCAAAGTCTATTCTGAGATTTATTCAATCTCTCAACTTTAATTCCCTATAAAATCATAAGGCAGATAACATATTTCCAAAAAACTATGTCGCAGAATTTACATTGCCATTCCAAAATGGAGGAAAGGGAGCACAGCAAGGAAATACTGGATCAAAGCAAGATTGAAAAGCAGTTGGGCAAACTCCGATTTTTGCATCTCCATGTTTGATGTTAAAGTGATCTTCTGATCTCTCAGTCCTTTCAGCTTCATTGACTGAACACACTTCTTTCTTTAGGATTGTTTCCACTCCTTGTTAATATCTTTTCTTGGCAGCTATACAATGACTCTGGTATCTTCAATGTCTTGGGATCTCCAAGGCAATGCTGGATTCACACAATGGCCTTTCTAGGCTTCTATGAAGCAACACCCCTGCCACAAGCATGACCTCTATAACTTTACTTAGTCACAGAGGGAGATTCCATAGCCACTTTCTTGTATCCTTGAGTCCAAAATCAGAACCATGTATCTGAAGCTGCCAAGTTCTGCAGCTTGCTGGGGCTGGAACATGGTCCCCTCATTCAATTACACTTATATTTTCATCAGCTTTCTTTTTCCAGTGGTTTCCTTCGTTGCCAAAGCTTAAAATTGATTTATAAACCAGGCTGACCTTGGACTCAGAGATCTTCATGCCTGTCTCTTGAGTGCTGGAACAAAAGTTGTGTGCCACTACACCTAGACCTAAATTGTTCTTTAACTCATTTTCTCAAGTTGGAAGTCTAACTGGATGGGATCTTGCTCCAAGGTCACTGCTTTCTTAATTTCACTTAACATTAGGCTTTCCTTTAATCTGTTCTACTTCCTGATTCCCCTTTTCTCCTCAAATTGTACATTTTGTATTTTTTCATTTTTTCAACTTGCTCCTCATTATGGATCTTCATTTGAGTTGCCACTAATCACCACACAACAGAGTCAATTCTAGGATGTTTTGAGATTTCCTCTGCCAATTTAATTAATTTAAAACTCTTCATTTTAGCCTTAGGCATCTTTTCAAATCTCTTCTGAAACCTCTTGAACCAGGCCCCCACAATTCAATTCACAATTAGCAACACTGTTACTCATGTTCCTATCATGATGCCCCATTATGTCCAATATCAAGTATTCAACTACTTTCCTGGACCATAGTTCCAAAGTCTATATTAGTACAAATGAAAACATAATCTGATCTATCGTAGCAGTCCCTGGTACAACTTCAGTCTTACTTTCGGTTTCCATTGCTAGGAAGAGATACCTTGTCCATGACATTTTCTATAAAGAAAAACATTTAATTGGGGTGGCTCACTTACAGATTCGGAAGTGATGGGAGGTGCCATTCTGTATATATGTTTCTCATACTGGTTAATGAATAAAGCACTGTTGGCCAATAGGAACGGAAGATAGGAGGGACTAGGAGACAAGGAGGAAAGAGGAAGTAGGAAGAAGGAGGCAGATGGAGAGACTGGAGAGAACCAGTCTCTGAATCCACTCCCCAGTAAGATAAGACCACATAGAGATGAATAGAAATGGGTTAATAATTAAGACAGAGCTAGCCAATAAGAAACTAGTACCTGGCCAACAGCATTATATCAAATACAGAGTCTCAGTGTTTTAATTGGGGCTAGTGCGGCACAGGGACAAGACCAGCAGCTGAAGGAAAAACCTTATTCCTTACATATGGCACCCATGTGGCTAATAAGAACTTAACACTTAAAATTTAACAAATGCTTAAAAAAGGGTTTAAAAACAAAAGAACAGAGACAAGCATGTTTTCTTGGTAGCAGCATTTTCTCGGTTGGACTCTGCTTTGCCAGAGACAAGCAGATATTTGTGCGGCTCCTTTAAGGGAGGATTCCTGACTCAGCATAAGTGGCAAAAAACAGCAAGGCTTTTAAGAAACTCTGCTAACAATTTATTGGTGTGTATGAGAGCTGGCAATGGCAGTGACCACATCTCCAAGCAAGCAACATGCTGCTTGCTGCCAAGTAGACCAAGGCAGTGACGACAGCAATCAGTGTTAGCAGTAAAATAGCTGTCGCTGTCTTGGATAGATGGCATCTAACACAGCTATGACTTTCATTTTAGCAATGTTGTTGTTTAACAGATAAACACTCATGGCCAAAAAAAAGATGAAGATTTACAGTAAAGACAGACTCATATTAAGAAAAATGTTTTACATTGTGTTTTAAAATATATGTAGACATGGGAGAGAAAAAGAATAAAATGGTTTTAAAAAGACGAAGAGGAACTGGGTTTGGTGGCACAAGCCTTTAATCCCAGCAGTCAGGAGACAGAGGCAAGCAGATATTTGTGAATTGCAGCGTAAACCTGGTATGCAGAGTAAATTCCAGGACAGATAAGAGTTACACAGAGAAACACTGTGTCAAAAAAAAAAATTAAAAAAAAGTAAAAAAAAAAAAAACAGAGTAATAAAAAAAAGCCACATAAAGATGAAAAGCACAGAAGAACTGTGGATACTATATGCTATTCTATGGTCTTTAAATTGTTTGACTGCTGAGGAAATAACAACTGATAAAAGATATGCTGCTGGATTAACTCAATTTATATATTGTAAAAATGCTTTGACTCCAAAATTTAAGTTCAAGGACAAGTTACTTGGGAAAAGGATTTCTATTTTTGTTTCCACAGAAAATGAAACGCTGTAGATTCCTTCCAGACTAATGTGGTTTGATCAAGCCAGACCCCCCTAAACCAGTGTTCCTGGTGATCCAAAATTCAAAAGAGCTTGAACAAAGCAGCCTTGCAGACTACAGCCAAGATTTCTGCATCTTCTTAGAATCCCCCATAACAGCGCCCCCTACTAGCAGGAAGCAGTTTGGAAAGAACGACGCCCAAATTCTCAAATATTGTTTATAAATGTTTGTTTTCATTTAAATGGACTTGGTTAATGATCACAACCAATTCTTTTTAAAGGTAAAAAGGGGATTATGCTTTAGATATGAATACTTTGTTTCGGAATGGATTTTCATTTATTGATACAATTTAAGGTCAATTTTGTGATATCTATGTTTCTCTTTTTTAGGTATTGTGTTTATATAGCTCATTTAGAAATGTAAAGTATAATTTAGTACAGATTAGATAGTTACCTAGAATAGTCAAAACTTGTAGTTAAGTTACTTAGGTTTTCTAGATATACAGAGATGTATTTGAGATGAATAGGCATTCTTCAAACCTTTCAAAGACCTACAGAATATTGCATTTAAAATTGTTTAGGGTTTTTCTTGACAGTGAGACATAAATGCTCTTGGCAATACCACCTGCACCAGAAAGGAAGATGGAAGATGAACTTCGAAGAAACACATTATGAAGTTTGCTTTCAATATAGCAAGAATAGCCATTTGGACAAGATATCTGCTCTTTTCTGGACTGTTTGAGTTTATGCTGTATAAAATGGACATGCAGGATCCACAGAAGAGTGACTGTTTATTCAAAATGGATATTGCTACAGAATTCCTGCTTCATGAAAGAGTCTGTCAGACAGTTTTCAGGACACAGAGAAAAGTGACTGACAAACTGCCAATACAAGAAGACAGTTTAAAGTTTCCTACTTTGCTGAAGAGTCTGCGAGACACACTATGGCCTATGGGCTGAAGATGGAAGATTACAGAAGAACTTCAGGTGACTGACAAGGCAAGATGTCTCTGTCATTTCTAGAGTTTATATATTATCCTTCTGTGGTCTTTGAAGGAGTTGAAGACTTATGGTTATAGTTTTCCTTAGGATTAAAGATAAGTTACAAAGATTTTTGACACACAAAGATAGGATAGATGATGAAATATTTTCTTCAAATCTTGCTAAATGTTAATGAACTAAATATTGTTAACTGCGTCTTATTTGATAATGGTTGTGTGATATATTTTGCTATATTAAGGTTAAAGCCCTTCTTTTTATTTAGACAGAAAAGAGGAGATGATGGGAGATGTCATTCTGTATATATGTTTCTCATACTGGTTAATGAATAAAGCAATGTTGGACAATAGGAAAGCAAGTTATTTGGGACTAGGAGACAAGGAGGAAAGAGGAAGGAGGAAGGAAGAGTGAGCATGGAGAGACCTGGGAGACCAGACACCTGCCCCACTCCCCAGTAAGGAGACCACGTGGAAATACATAGATTAATAGAAATGGGTTAATAATTAAGACAGAGCTAGCCAATAAGAAACTAGTACCTGGCCAACAGCATCAAATACAAAGTCTCAGTGTGTTAATTGGGGCTGGTGCAACGGCGGGACAAGACCAGCAGCTGGAGGAAAAACCTTACTCCTTACAGAAAAACATTTAATTGGGGTGGCTCACTTACAGATTTGGAAGTTAAGTACATTATCATCATGGGGTAACATGATGGTATACAGGCAGATATGGTTGGAGAATGAGCTGAGAGATCTTCATCTTGATACAGAGTTAGCATAAGGAGAGACTGTGCACTGGGCATAACTTGAGCATATATGAGACCTTAAAGCCCAACTTCACAGTGATGCACTTTTTCTAACAAGGACAATACTTCCTCCAACAAGGCCTCACATACTCCAACAAGACCACACCACCTAATAGTGCCACTTCCTAAATGCCAAGCATTCAAATATACTAGTTTATGAGGACCATACCTATTTAAACATTCTACAATTTTATTGAAAATACTTTCTACATTTGCTATAGTGTTTGTTCATGCCCATAATTCAGTGGTATTTCTTAAAAACAAGGTTCCATGATTTGTCCATATAGTCTTCAAAAATACTTCTTATTGTCCTTTATTGAGTAACCCAATTCTTCTACCTTGTCTTCCATCTCTGATACTGTATTTTTCACAAGCTCCATTCTATTGTTTAAACTTTGCACTGAGCTTGTTATTTAGCTTATTCAGTTTTTCACTTCCAGCATCATTTCAGTTTGGACATTCTTTAAAATTTCTCTCATTATATTTTATATTTTTATTTAATTTCATATCTTGAGTTGATGTCTTCATTCCATTCAGATCTTTTTTGTTTCTGTTCTCTTGGACTTCATTTTATGTCTTCCTTGAGTGGCTTGAACATAGAGATGATAATTATTTTGAATTCTTTATTGGGAAGTCTTTTCAAGTTATTCTCATTGAGGCCAATTACTATGGGATTAATACTTTTTAGGAGAAGATGCATTTTTTTGTGTTATTTTTATTTCTATGCTTGGATTTGTGTATACAGATTTAGTTTGTCAATTGAGTCTGTCTTAATTCGTTCTGTATTAAAGTCAGATTTTTTTCTTTCAATGGACATGTTTATGATGTTTTAGAAAAGACTAAGTCTTGATAAGTTTGAAGTGCCATTTTTTTCTGTGTGACTGGTATTCAGGATTGTAGACGCTACACCTTGTTCTCTTCTGAGAGTCAGATACTCTCTTGGGACAATTTAGTCCTTTCTTTAGTTCCACAGCTTCTGCCACTGAGCAGGTGTTCCCTGGATCATTGTGTGTACAGTCTCTGGGTCCACAGATCTTATTCAGAGTAAAAGTCCATGCGCTAGTGCAACTTACTGGGTCAGCTCCGGTTTTCTGAGTTTATGACTTCTGCCATGCATTGGGGTACTAACTATGTCTGAAGGCCTTGATCTAGGTCAACCCCAGGCTCATCCTCAGGATCATCACTTCCAACCTGACCTGTGGGATACATTTTTGCCTATGAACCTTGCCCAGGGTTCAGCAACAATCTCCTCCCTATGACTGAAGCACCCTATATCAGTTACTTCAGTTCATTCCAGTCTCCTCCTCCTCCTTCTTCTACTTCTTCCTCTCTTCTTTCCTCTTCCACCCTCATCTCCTCCTCCTTCCTTCTCATTTTCTTCTTCTTCCACTGCCTCCTATTTATTCTTCTTTTTGGTTTGGTAAGATAGATTTTTCTCTGTGTAACAACCCTGGTTGTCCTAGACCTCACTCTGTAGAATTGGTTTTTTTTTTCCAAACTCAGAGATCCACCTGCCTCTGTCTCCTCAGTGCTAGGATTAAAGACATGTGGCACTACCACCTGTCTGCATGAATCTTCTTAAAATGTGTTCATTTCTTCATGTTTATCATATTTAAAACAATTTTAAATCATGTATAGGAAAATGTAAAATATAAATAATAATTGTGGTACATAGGTATACATTTGTTCATTTTGTTTGCTGAGTCATTAATTGTGAAAGAATCTGTACAGATTTGGAGAAAGATACCAACATAGGTTAAATTTTATACATATAATTTAATACATATGTGTGCATTATATATAGTATTTTATTATAAAATCTTTTCTCACATAATATATCCTGATCATAGTTTCCCCTCTCTTGTCTCTTCTAGTTCCTGCCCACCTGACCTCCCATCTGGATTTAGCCCTTTTCAGTTTCTCATTAGAAAACAAACAAGATTCTAAAGATTAATAATATAATATATAAGTAATGTATCATAATATTACATTTTATGAAAAAACAAAAACTATCACATTTGAATTGGGAAAAACTAACAATCAGAAGGAAGAGCCTAAGAGAAGGCATAAGAATCATAGTTCCATTTGTTCACAAACTCAGAAATTCCATAAAAATATTAAACCAGATACCATAATTTAAGCACAGAGGACCTGGGGCAGACCCATGTAGGCACTGTGGTTACTGCTTCAATCTCTGTGAGTTTTTATATGCTTTGATCATGTAGAAGCTTTCTTTATATCTTCCGTCCCCTCTGGCTCTTATATTCTTTCTGCATCCTCTTCTGAGGGATTGCGTGAGCTCTGAGAGGAGGAACTTAACAAAAGCATCCCATCTAGACCTGTGTATTCCAAGGTCCCTTTCTCTCTAATATCTGGCTGTGGGTCCCTGAATTTGTTCCCATCTGCTATAGAAGGAAGCTTTTCTAATGATAACTGAGCAAGGCACTGATCTGTAAGTATAGTAGAATGTCACTAGAAGTCATTTCGTTGCTACTTTTCTTTCCTCAGACCATTATTTGTTTTAGCCTAAGCCTCTGAGCTATGATATCTCTGTTTTTTGGTCACCTTAGAAGCATTGAGTATGGGTTTCATGTCAGGGAGTGGGCTTTAAGTCAAAAGAGTTATTGGTTGGCTATTCTCACAAGTTTCATTTTTAAAACTTGACCCTTTATAGAAAACATACTTTAAAAAGTGTGGAAGCTCAATATCCTTTCTCCATCTGATCACTGATGATATAGATCTTCACAAAATCCCAGCTTGGTTGGCATTATCATATTACTGGCCACATAATTATAGCCATTTTACAGGTACTGATGATTGACAGCTTTCACATATTCTAGACAAGTTTTTTTTTTTTTAATAGGATCTATCCAACTCAGTTTATCATCCTCCAACCTTAGGCACTTGAATGCTAGAATTACAGAATTTGTCACTAGGCTTGACTGTTAATTCACCTTTTTGCTATTTTAATTTCTTACAGATAAATTGAATGTTAATGACAGAATGTGATAAAACAATAATTTGTGAGTTAAGGTGAAATACATATGCACACACATACACATATAATTAGTCATGTATTCCTCTTGTGATTCTTAGACTTGAATGTTTTTCTAAATATGAAAACAAATAAAAATATAGTGCAAGCAATTATTCCTCTGGATCTATTCCAAATTGAGACATGTTAGGCTGAGCAGTGAGCAGAACTAAAAGAATCACTGATGTTGTATGAAACTTGAAGTAGTTCTTTTATTAACTGGACATCTGTGCCTCTCTCTTTGGAGAAAGAGATGATTTGTGCTAAACAAAATCTAAAGTGGCTTGAGTAATCCAAATTTTATACACTAGTTTTTGACATTGAGTTATGTGAGCAGGGCAAAACTTTGTTAAATATGTTATATTTTACATTTACTTTGCACACATTTTCTGGCAAAGTGTTTTCAGGAAATTATTCACTCAGGTTTATCTTCTATTTCAGTAAACTCACACATTTAAGTCTTAATATTGTGGATCTTCCTAAAGTCCCTCCTGATTCTGCACTAACTTGATAGGTTTTCAAGCTTCTTATACTTTCCTTCATCCAGATGGAAAACTTCCTACCATCTGGCTCTTATTCTGAGTTGATCCGCATACTATGAAATATGATGAATACTTTGCTTTCTCAATTGACACAGCTTATCATCCATCACCTGTCATACTGAAACTGTTAAGAACAACTGAACCCTTAAACTCAAGAGATTTCAAGATCCACATCTGCTATTAATGATGTTTTTCTTCCTCAGGAGGAAGTCATTAAGTCCTGTCAGTTATTATTTGTGAAATATTCAACAAAAAATATTTACTGAGTACTAACAAGGTTCTCCAACCATGTCCTGGAAAGAATGAAGAAATTAGTTATATTTTGGAGGTTTTATTAGCACAGATGGGAAATAGGTATGTATGAAGAAGAAAAGCAGGAGATGACTTTTCAAATGGATAGGAAGAGATACAAAGTCATGCATATTTGAATCATTGTGCAAAAGAGAATAAGAGGGTGATGAAAGGAAACACAGGCTCTCAAATGATAGTATTTACAAGTAAGTTTCTACTAAACCTAACAAATGTTCATAATAGTTCCCTTTTTATTGTGATGTTAATATTTTCTTTACATATCATCATATCTATTCCTGACATTGATGTTTCTGAGAAATAATGTCAATCACATGAGTTACTTTAAAAATTATATAATTGTTTGTATTTGTATACTGTTATAAGCACTTTCCAACTAGCTAGGTCCCATATCCATGTTAGCCCCAAAATAAAACACAGAAACTCTATTAGTTATAAAGCTGTTGGCCAATGGCTAGAACTTCTTATTGGCTAGCTCTGTCTTAGCTATTTATTCATTTCTATCAATCTAAGTGTTTCCATGTGGTATTACCAGAGAGAGAGAGAGAGAGAGAGAGAGAGAGAGAGAGAGAGAGATTGGACCTCTTATTCCTCTCTTGACTCCTCTTTACTACATATACCAGAATCCTCCTTGTCTCCTAGTCCTGCCTATCTTGCTTTCCTATTGTCCAATAGTGCTTTATTCATTAACCAGTAAGAGAAACACATTCACATCAGTATACTGCATTTGTCCAGTGGCCACAGTAAACCTATTACAAAATCATACCATGTGGGGATAATTGTGGTTTTCTTTAGTCCTTTATAACCACAAAAGTTTCCTTTCATATTTAGAATCTCTAGTAATATTAATATAAATTGGTGGTTAATGTTGAAGCTTATAATACTCACAAATCCTGGAATCTTGGCACACTGAACACTTTAAACTAAAGGACTCTATACTGCCTCAAAAGCAACCTCAGCATCCTAGTATCTCACTGACTTCCTCATGCCTGCCTCCTGTTATTTTTTTCTAGCTGTCCTCAAAGTGAGGCATAGAAAAAAATCTTATTCGCCAAAGTGGAATATAGAAACGAGAACTCTGCTTCCTCAAAACAAGCATCAAAACGTGGAAAAGTCCTCTTATTCTCCTCCCTTGAAGCACCTAATACCATAGTGGTCCTGTCCCATACTTAGGAGGGAAGATGTTTGAGCGCAAGAAGGATGACACCTAAGAAGTCTTATTGGCTCCTCCCCAGCCTCTCACCATGATGCCTATACAACTTTGACCAAAATCTCCATAGGGGTGTACATTCATCGTCACTGAATCTAAGCATAGAAAAGGGATACCATAATAGAGGGAGCCATTATAGATTTGAAGAGAAAAACTGACTCTAGCGAAATGTCTAGAGACCTACAAGGATGACCCCATCTAACTATCTGAGCAACAGTGGAGTGGTTACCTTAAATGCCCTTCCCTGATAATGAGATTGATAACTAACTTATATACCATCATTGAGCCCTTATATAGTAGCTGATGGAAACAGAAGCAGACACCCCCAGCTAAACACTGAGCCAAACTCCTGGAAAGCAGTTGCAGAGAAGTTGCAGAAAGGGAGGAGTTATAAGAAAAGGGCTCAAGACCAGGCTACAGAAACCCATAGACAGGTGACCTGAACAAGGAGAAGCTCATGGACCCCTAGACTGATAACTAGGAATCCAGCATTATACCAACTCAGACCCCTAAACATGAGTCTCAGAAGGCCTGGGCAGTCTAAGGGACCACTGACAGTGGAACCAGAGTGTATTCCTGGTGCACAAAAGGACTTTAGGAGCACAGAAGGGAGTGCCTACACCAAAATGACTTGACAGATTTTGTTGATCCCTCCTAGAAGGGATCACACTCCCTGTGGAGTGGGTGGGGAATAGGATGGGAGGGCACATCAGGGTACATGGGAGGGAGAGGGCACTGGAATAGATATGTAAAATAAGAAATAATTATATATATATATATATATATATATATATATATATGTATGTATGTATGTATCACAGAAAAAATATATATCATAGAAAAGAGTTATACCTGAGTATTTTTGAGTGTTTTCAATTTGATTACTGTTGTGTTATGTAAAACTTTGATTAACTAAATCTGTCATGTGTCTTTCTTGTTACCTTTTCTTTCATTAAGGGTAAAGTGAAGCACATCTTTAGGATGAATGAGGAAGAATGTCACATCTTTTCTGCCCAGGGAGTAGATATAATTTGTGTTGGTGAAGAATCTTTCATTAGTCACAATCTCAACCGGGGATTCAATAAATCACTATTAATTATGATGCTGGTTGGAATAGTGCCCACACTCTGTGTATGCATACACAATTAAATGGAGGTTTTACTTTGTTCTTGCAAAGAATACATTTTCTCCAATATTATTCTGCATTCACTGAGATACTCTTATTATTTTTACTTCATTTTCTTTTCAAATGCTAGCTTGCATTAGCTGATTTTTAAATGCTATGTTACTTTTTTATTCCTGAAATAAACCAACTTATTTGTGACATTTTTTCCTGTTTATGTGTTAATGAATATAAATTGAACATATTTTCTTAGATTTTTATCTATCTCTCTAAAAGATTTTTGTTCATAATTGAACTTTTTATGATATGCTTGTGGATTGCAGCACTAAAAGGACTCCAATAACTCTTGGAAATGTCTCTTCATTTGTTTTCCAGTTTCTCAAAGGGGACTTTTTCTTCTTTGAAATTATTATTTCTTCCTAATGTATTGAGAGTGATTTACTGGACAAAACATTTGAGATTTTAGAAGATTTAGTTGTTTCTTTACTTTATTTTTCATTTTTTCATATTGCTCCTTTAAAAAATCATG
This sequence comes from Phodopus roborovskii, assembly GCF_943737965.1. Lineage (NCBI taxonomy): Eukaryota > Metazoa > Chordata > Mammalia > Rodentia > Cricetidae > Phodopus > Phodopus roborovskii. The sequence goes on along the minus strand of NW_026126161.1, from coordinate 72,594 downwards.
TTTATACTCATTTTCATACAAAATATTGTGATCATACTCATTCATCTCCCCAACTCTTTCTAATCTTCCCCTACCTGCCTCCCAACTTGGTGTTTTCTGTGTGTCATTATCTCTCTATTGCTATCTCTGTCTCTGTTTCCCTCCTCTCTCCTAAAAACATATCAATGCAAGTTGGTTTTAGCTCCTGAGGATGGAGCCAGCACCAGAGTGCAGTCAGTATACCAAGTGTCACACCACTGAAACAAACTGTTAGACCCTCTCCCAGCAGCAATCAAATGCCAATAGCCCCTCAGCCAGGGTTGAGTCTTCATGCCTACCTGCGCTATACCATGTTAAGGTTTTGTCTGGCTTAAGATCATGCAGGTCTTGTGCATGCTATCACAATCACTATGATTTTATATGTATGGCTATCCCATTGTGTTTGGAAAGCATTGTCTATATAATACATTTCTTTCCTTTTTATTAATTAAAAAATATCTTTGTTAGTTTCATATATGTGCAAAATAATAAATGATAGGATTAATTTTCTACCCTTTCATGTCTATCTCTGTCTATATCTCCTTCTTTACAAATGTCTTCCTCACATTTATGCTTCTTATTTTGTTTTGGTTTGCAGATTTTAAACAGGGCCATCTGTATGATCATGGATTGCGATCTGCCCATTGGAGCCCAGTTTACTCAGTTCTATGTAACTGAGCACAATGGACTCTCAACTTATGAATTCCTAAGAAGAGGTAGAGCCACATTAATCCCCAACACTTATTCTGAATCTATAAAAAAAAACACTTGTTTAGTTCAGTTTTCTACTTTCTCTAACCTGTAGAATATTGAAATCTATTTGCTATCTTTGCAGATTCTCTTATTCTGTACATTTCATACAAATGGAATAATATATGTACAAATGTGATAATATTTTGATTTCAACAGGCTCTAAAACTACCTAGGAGACAATGGTCTTGGCATGCATGAGAGGGATTATCTTGATGAACTTAATGGAGTTGAGAAGATCCAACCTACATATGGCAGCACTGCTCTACAGGCCTAATTCCTGCTCTGAATTAAAGATGAATAAGCCAGCTGAGAATAAGAGGTCATCATTCTCTGATCCCTGAATGTGGATACAATGTGAGTACCTGCCTCAAATTCTTCAGCCATGATTTCCTAGCCATGTGGTTTGCTTTCCACCTTGGCTCTTATAACTATTGCAAATATTGTGGACAAGGTTTTATGTGAGCTTATACTTTTGGTTCTAAAGCAACTGCAGCATTTCATAGTCTCCAGATTTTGAGTTCTCTTACTCTCCCTTACGCTTCATTTTTCTCCAGAGTCTTCAGCATGCTAGAAAAAGCATACTACCACTGAGAAATATATCTGTGGCCTCTTGGCTTTTGTTTTCTATGTAGCATGAGGTAGGAGTTAAACATTATATTTTGCATGGGATGCTCAATTGTCTCAAGAGTGTAGCTAGAAATGTTTGCTCTTTCGTTTGAATTACCTTGGTACCACTGTGAAAAATAGGTTGATGGGAATTGAAGATATTTATTTTGTGAGTTCTGATTCTATTCCATTGATGTATGTTATTCTAGCTCTGGTTTCCTGACAGTACCATACTGTCTTAATACAATACTTTTATAGTAAGCTTGAAGCCAGAAATTCTTTGTTCTTTTTCAGTTTTACCTTTTACAAACAGCAATGGTAATTTCAAAAAAAAAAAAAAAAAAAAAAAAAAAAAACCCTGTGTTAGATTCTCTAATGCTATGATAAAGCACCATGACCAAAACAACTTGGGAAGGAAGGATTTATTTCATAACCTCTGCAAATACATAATGGGTGGCATTTCTCACTTAAACTTATATATCTTCATTAAAATCTATGTCTTCCTTTTTACAATTACTTCAATATATTTTGTAGGGATGGCAATGGGTAAGTGGCAGCACCTACCATTTGGAATCCCAGGAGTATGTCCTCTGTTTTAGAATTCTGTTTATAATAACAATATTAAATTTCCAACTATATGAACATAGGTTTGTTTTACTATCTTCTTAGGTCTCTATTAAAATTTATGATTTCATTCAATGATGTTTTGTGATTTTCAGTATACAGCATTTATACTTCTTTTGTAAAATTTACTATTACATATATGGTTTATTATTTTAGTACTATCATAGATGTAATTGTTTGCCTTATTTTATTTTTCAGTGGTTCATGGTTGGCATATACAAACTTAATTAGTTTTTGGCTGTGGAGTTTGTATTCTGCAACCCTCTTTAACGTAATGTCTCCAACTAATGTGTATGCGTCTATGTATAAACGTGTGTGTGTGTGTGTGTGTGTGTGTGTGTGTGAACTTCTGTGCACACATGCACACACACCTGCATGTAATAAATAAATATAAAAATCTACTGAATATTTCTAATTACTCATTTAAGTTTTGGGTTTTAACCATGGCTAAAGACATATTAGTCTCCAACTATTGTTTTTGAAATTTTTTATTATGTAAGAAAGGTAAATGTCAGATCTCCTGGCTGTAGTCTGTAGGGCTGTTTTGTCCAGCTGTTTTGAATGTAGGATTAGCTTGTACTCTGTTTCAGGCGGTCTGGCGTGATCAAACCTCATTAGTCTGGAAGGAATCCACATCTTTTCATTTTCTGTGGAAATAAAAATAGAAATCCTTTTCCCCAGTAACTTGTCCTTCAACTTAAATTTTGGAGTCAAAGCATTTTTTTTTAATTTAATTTATTGTTTTACATGTCGATCCCAGTTCCCTCTCCCTCCCTCCCTCCCTCCCTCCCCCCAACCCTCCCTCCTTCCCTTCCTTTTAACCTTTCTGCCCTCTCTCATGCACTCTAAACACCCTCCCCTCCCATCCCCCCACCCCAATTCCATGTGTAGGGGAATGCCATCTAGTTGGGGTCATGTAGATCTGACAGGTCCTGTGAAGTAGGGACTAGGGCTTCTCTCCTATCTCTAGATTAAGGCAGATATCCCTCCATGGGGGATATGTTCGCAAAGTCCTTTTGTGCACCAGGGATACATCCTGGCTCCATTGTCTGAGGTCCCTTAGACTTCTCAGTCCTTCTGGCTGAGACCCATATTCAGGGGGGCCTGAGTCAGTCCCATGCTGGCTTCCCAGCTATCAGTCTGGGGGCCCGTTAGCTCCTCCTTGTTCAGGTAAGCTGTCTCTATATGCTTCTGCCGCGTGGTCTTGTCCTCTCCATCTGTTTCTGGGTTCTAGTTCGACTCAGTGTTTATGTATGGGTGTTTGCTCCTATTTTCAACAGGCATTAGTTGAGGGCTCCATGGAGAAGTTAGTTGTTGATCTCACTCTCCGGGAAGGGCATTTATGATAGCCTTTCCATGGAAGCTGAGATTGTTAGTTGGGAGCAGTCTTGTAGTTCTCTCGACCTTTCTTTGTGTTCAATTTTATCTTCAAACCAATATTGGCTCCCTATTTTATGTTCTCTCTCTCTCTCTCTCTCTCTCTCTCTCTCTCTCTCTCTCTCTCTCTTTCCTCTCTTCTATTCCTAACCAGGCTCAATCTTCCTGGTCGCACAGGTTTTCCTTTCCTCCCCCTCATTTTCTCCTTCTCTCTCCATTCGAATTCCCCCCAAGACAGCGCCCCTTACCAGCAGGAAGTAGCTTGGAAAGAACGATGCCCAAATTCCCAAATATTGTGTATAAATGTTTGTTTTCATTTAATTGGACTTTGTTATATAAAATTAAATAAAATAAAAAAATAAATATATATAAAAAAAAGAAAGGCAAATGTCTTCACCCCTTCAGAGGGATGATATCTAGGGCCTTGTGCATGTTATGTGAAGCACTCTGCTACTGATCTACACACACCCTTACACCTGAAACAGTGTTTATAGTGCTGTCACTGGAAAATTTAGTCTTATATCAGCTAGTATGTCATGGTTAAAAACACAAGAATTCTCTTCTAATTCTGTTTTTTTTTTCTTTTTTTGCAGAATAGTTCATAGGTTCTATATGGCAATGATTTTTAACTTTGGTTTTAGAATTCATGAAAAAAATAGTAGATCTCCTTATACACTTCAACACTATGAACAGAAATAAAAATTTGGAAGCTGAGAATACCAAAAGAATGAGAACTTTTTTAAAAGCTATAAAAAATAGGAGGAGTCTGTGTATGGTAACTTAAGACTCTAGTCCCAATCATTATTGAGGTAAAATGATAAATCATGACCTTGTAGCTAAACAGGGCTATAGAGTGAGACCTTGTCATCCAAAACAATACAAAAAGAGTTGCTATGCAAACAAAGGAAACTAAAGCATTGAGGTAAAAAAGAAATCTTCACTGAAATAGCTTAAAAATACAGCTTCATGAGAAAAGATTTAATCAGATTCTACATAATTCAAGTAAAAGGATCATTGGATGACATCTCTACGATAACTGTAATAATTGGTTAGAATTGGAAACAGAAGAGGAATACTACTTAGATTGTGAGGTTGAGAACATAAGAAGGTAGTAATGTCATTATGAGCTTGTTTCCTCAGGTTCCTCAGTTCTTATGACCTCCACTTAAGAAATTAATATGGGACATACAGAGAATAACATGTAAGGCAGAGTATATTATAAGCAATAACATACTCTCAAGAGGAGATAGTAGAGGACAATGTTGCAAAATGCTGTCTTCCAAGTATAGTAGTCATCACAGTCTTCATCAGAGCATCTATGATTTATTATTGCCCAGATACCTCAAGACCAAGACTGATGAGTTACCTTAACAGAAAGGAATAGGTTAAAAGAATTATTATCCTCTTATTTGAGATTATATCTACTCTCCTTCTGACATCTCCTTTCAGTTGTATGCAATTTTGTCCCAGCTATTCATGATTTCAAGATGTGCTAGAATATGGAAGGTTAGCTAGAGGAGGAACTACATCTATGCAAGTATGAAGATATCATTGTACATGCTGGGATGAGACTTTTTGGTAAAGTAACTATTTTTAAGGGTGATAACCCATGTTATTTGAGGTACACCTCATGTAGATTTCTGAAAAGAAGCCTAATAAACTCATTGGTTAACCTAACTATACCTGAGTGGAATTCTTACTTTGACCTATCATTGATTCCATATATGAAGATATTAATCTTGTGGTCATCTTCTCTGCAAAAGTTCATGCCAAAATCACCAAACGGTTCATTGTATGAATCTATATTTCAGCAGGCTTTCTATAAATTTTAAGTCTGTAAAACAAGCAGATTTATTGAAGGTCTGTTATGTCTGGTTGTTGATATCAGTCATTGGTTTGACTTGTAGAGAAGGAAACTATCATTACTCTTTAATAACAAAGCTCCTTGCCATAGAATGATCTTAGAAAGTTTAGGGCTTCTAGAATCAGTATTAGATAGTTATCTACTAATGACTTTCCAGGAAGTTCAGGATATCATATTTCCTATTGGGATCAGAAATAGGAAATAAACCCTCATTTTATGACAACAAATTAGAATCTTGCAGTTCTAATACTTGGTTTTTCAGACTTTTGATGATGAGGGAGAAGTACAGCCCAGATGTTCATAAAACCTGCTAATATATAGGTAGCTATTGTTAGCTGTGAAGGAACATATACACATATCTACAATTACCCCCAGTAGTTGAAGTTATTCGTGTTATTCCTTTGATCTTTGAGTGCTCTTTACTCAAGCCAAACAGAATATGGATTTAACCCCCCCCCCCATAAAAAGATTTAAGGCATAGCCAAATTGAAGCAGAGTTGAATATTATATTAAAGATAATTTAATGTAGGCTTTAAACATGGAGATGAAAACATTCTTTTTACCTCTGATATTCCCATAATTTTCTTTCTAATCTTCCTCATTATATAACAGTTTTCTTGCAAAAATTAAAAATTACTTAAGAGATTGTTACCAAAGTTGATCTAGCTACTTCTAGCTGACATAGGATGTAAATGAGTGTAGGGTATTAACTCTTACTGAATTTAAGACCTTGGAGGATGGTAAAAGAGACAAAGGACCACGTGAAAGCCCCAAATCATACAAATAGAGATGTAAATGCTAGGAAGCAATAGGTTCCTCAAAAGAAAATTGTCAAGCAAAGGTAGGAAAATAAAGTGGGACATGTTTCTCTCATTAAACATGAGGCAGCTGTTAAAGGTTATACTTTCTTAAGAATTACACTTTTTATGTAAAATATTTTGTTTATTCTTTTTTATTATTATTATTTTATTTAATTTTATATAACAAAGTCCAATTAAATGAAAACAAACATTTATACACAATATTTGGGAATTTGGGTATCGTTCTTTCCAAACTACTTCCTGCTGGTAAGGGGAGCTGTTCAAGGTTATACTTTCTTAAGAATTACACTTTTTATGTAAAATATTTTGTTTATTCTTTCACAATTTTAAACATGTATACAAAGGATTCTGTTCATAAGCATCCCTATTCTCCTCTTTTATCCCACTTCTCTCTGGAACTCTTCTTCCCAGCATTCTCTCTTTTTGAAATTTTAAATTAGAAACAATCTTGTTTTACATATTGATCCCAGTTCCAGCTCCTTCCCATCTTCCTATGGCCCCCACTGACCCTCAACCTATCCCATTCAAAATAACCCAATTAAAAAGTAGAGCAGAGAACTAAATAGAGAATTCCCAATAGAGGAATCTAAAATGACTGAAAGACACTTAAGAAAATGCTCAACATCTTTAGCCATCAGGGAAATACAAATCAAAACAACTCTGAGATGCCATCTGTCAGAATGGCTAAAATCAAAAATGTCAAGGACAGTTTATTCTGGAGAGGATATGGAGAAAGGAGAACACTCCTCCATTGCTGGTGGGAGTGCAAACTTGTACAGCCACTTTGGAAATCAGTATGGCAATTCCTCAGGAAAATGGGAATCAGTCTACCTCAAGATCTAGTAATGCCACTCTTAGGCATATACTCAAAACATGCACATTTATACAACAAAGACATCTATTCAAGTATGTTCATAGCAGCATTATTTGTAATAGCTACAACCTGGAAGCAACCTGGATGCCCCTCATCTGAAGAATGAATAAGGAAAACATGATACATTTATATAATGGAGTACTACTCAGCTGAAAAAAAAAAAACCTGAAATCTTGAAATGCAGGCAAATGGATTGAAGTTTAAGAAACCATCCTGAGTGAGGTAACCCAGTCACAAAAAGAGGAATATTGTATGTACTCACTCATATATGGATATTAGGCACAGAGCAGAGGATTACCAGCCTACAATCCATACCACCGGGGGAGGGATGCCTAAGAAAGACATAAATGTTTTACTAGAGAAAGTAAAAGAAACACAATATCCTGAATAAATTCAGTGCATGGAAGAAGGGAGTTAGTAGAAAGAGAAGGGGGAAGAGGAGGATGGAGGATATGAGGGAGCAAGAAGTTTGAGTCAGGACAAGAAATAAAGGAGAGCAAGAAAAGGAATATCTTAATAGAGGGTGTAAAGAGAAATCTGACACTAGGGAAACATCCAGATATCTAAAACAATGACCCCTAACTAAGAATCTTAGCAATAGTAGTCTACCTTAGATGCTCTTCTCCTATAATGAGATTGATGACTGACTACCTTATATGCCGTTCTAGAGCCTTCATCCAGTAGATGATAGAAGCAGAAGCAGACACCCAGAGCTAAACATGGAGTCAACTTCCTGGAATCCAGTTGCAGAGAGGGAGAAGTGATGAGGGAAGTGGTCAAGAGCAGGCTGGTAAAACCCACACAAATTGTTGACCTGAGCAAGGGGGAGCTCATAGACCCCACACTAAGAGCTGGGAACCCAGCATAGTACCAAACCAGGCTCCCTGAACATGGGTGTCAGTTAGGAGGCCTGTGAAGTCTATGGGGCCTCTGGTAGTAGATCAGTTTTTGTCTTTAGTGTATGAATGAACTTTCCCCATAGAGCCCATTCACCATGGATATTCTTTCAGCCTAGACATATGGTGGGGGGCACAGACCCTGTCCCAAACTATGTGTCAGACTTTGATTATACCCCATGGAAGGCCTTGACCTCTCTTGGGAGGAATTATACTTTCTAATAAAGGAGTACTTTTAGAAGAAAAATAAATGAGCATTTGATGGGAGATGTCATTCTGTATATGTTTCTCATACTGGTTAATGAATAAAGCACTGTTGGCCAATAGGAAATCTAGATAGGAGGGACTAGGAGACAAGGAGGAAAGAGGAAGTAGTAAGGAGGAGCCAAGATGGAAAGTCGGGAGAAAGCAGTATGCCGGCCAGCTCCCCGGTAAGAGAAATACATAGATCAGCAGAAATGGGTTAATACTTAAGGCAGAGCTAGCCGGTAACTGGGCCAACAGAAATATATCTAATACAGAGTCTCTGTGTGTTATTTGGGGCTGGTGCGGCAGCGGGACAAGACTGGGCGGCGGGTGGAAAAACCGTACTCTCACAAGCATTGGAAGGTGATCTAGGTTGCTATTGGAAAAGTGGATAGAAATGTGTCTTGAACAATTAAAATAGATTTGAGAATACAAAATGAAATGGTTAGCGGTAAAAGTATTGAGACAAATCATATATGGAGAGTCAAAAATGATGAAATGGGAGGCTATAGGCAAGAAAATCATGTTTGGGACAAAGCCAGTATTGTAGAGGCTGCAATTTTATAGCGGATATGCTTTCCTTTGGCTGCATCCTTATTCTTATTTAGTTTTTTCTACATGTTCTTTGAGATAAGGTGATGGGGTCATAGAAGCTGATGTGTCTTACAAGATAGAAGGTTAGAATAGCAGACTCTTCAATTTTGGAAAGGTAATGTTGACAACCTTTACTACCAACTGACTTTGTGCATGTTTTTAGAATATATTACATATTATAAACTTTACCAACACTATCTCGGTTCCTAAAAAGTGGTTCTCTACATGTGAGTGGCAAGCCCTTCCATGGTCACAGCAGATGTCATACATATCAGATATCTACATAACAATTTATAATAGGAGCAAAATCACAATTATGAAGTAAGAATGTGTTATGAGTAGGTTTTTCCTGCCATTCTGGTTCTTCCACCATGCCAGCCCTCAAATAACGCACAGAGACACTGTATTTGATATAAAGCTGTTGGCCAGTTACTAGTGTTTCGTATTGGCTAGCTCTGTCTTAAATATTAAACCATTTCTATTAATCTAAGTATTTCCACATGGTCTCATCTTACTGGAGAGAGAACTCAGCATTCTTCTCTCTCAGCCTGCCATTTTGAATCTCCTCCCTACTACTTCCTCTCTCCTCCTAGTCTGCATTCCTGCCTATCTTGCTTTCCTATTGGCCAACAGTGCTTTATTTATTAACCAATACGAGAAACATATTTATAGAATGACATTTTCCATCTTCTCCTCTTTTCTGCCTAAAATAAAAAAGAAAGGTTTTAACCTTAGCATAGTAAAATGTATCATAAAACAGTTATCAAATAAGAATGACAGGCAACAGTGTTTGGTCCATTAACATTTAGCAAGTTTAAATATTGTATCATCTATCCAATCTTTGTGTGTCTAAAGTTCTATATATAACTTATCTTTAATTCTAACTAAGGAAAACTATAACCATAACTATCTGTCTTCAACTCCTTCAAAGACCACAGAAGGATAATATATAAACTCTAGAAATTACAGAGACATCTTGCCTGGTCAGTCACCCAAAGTTCTTCTGGAATGTTCCATCTTTACCCTAAAGGCCATAAGTGCCTGGCAGACTCTTTAGCAAAGCAGGAAACTTTAAACTGTCTAACTGAATTGGCAGTTGGTCAGTGACGTTTTTCTGTGTCTTGCATACTGTCTGGCAGATTTTTCATGAGGAACTCTGTAGCAATGTCCATCTTGTATCAGCAGTCACTTTTCTGTGGGTTCAGTTTATAGAGCATAAAATTAAACATTCCAGACAAGACCAGTATCTTACCCATATGGCTAGTTTGACATTTTGAAAGCAAACACCATAACAAGTTTCTTTGATGTCCATCTTCCTTTCTGACAAAGGTGGTATTGCCAATAGCAGTTATGTCTCCCTGTCAAGAAACACCCTAAACCATTATAAATGCCATATTCTGTAGGTCTTTGAAAGGTTTGAAGAATATTTATCTACCTCAAATATATCTCAAATACATCTTGATAACCTAATAACTTTACTCTAAGTTTTGACTATCAGAGGTAACTATCCATAATCTGTAATAATTTATACATTATATTTCTAATTGAGCTATATAAACACAATACCTAACCAAGAGGAAATATATACACATCACAAAATTGTATCAATAAATGAAAATCCATTCAAAAGCAAAGTATTCATATCTATACCATATTCTTTAAAACGTGGCGCGAGTCTCTGCTTGTGTCTAGCAAAACAGAGCCCAACTGAGAAAAATGCTGTTATTAAGAAGCCTTGCCTCCAGGTTCTTGCTATTACAAATAGTGCTGCTATGAACATAGTTGAACAGATGTCTTTGTTGCATTGATGTGAATCCTTTGGGTATATGCCTAAGAGGGGGATTGCCGGGTCCTGTGGTAAACTAATTCCCATTTTCCTGAGGAACCGCCATACTGATCTCCAAAATGGCTGTATGAGTTTGCACTCCCACCAGCAGTGGAGGAGTGTTCCACTTTCTCCACATCCTCTCCAACATAAGTCATCACTGGTGTTTCTAATTTTAGCCATTCTGGCAGGGGTAAGATGGTATCTCAAAGTTGTTTTGATTTGCATTTCCCTGATAGCTAAGGATGTGGGGCATTTTCTTAAGTGTCTTTCAGCCTTTTTGATTTCCTCCATTGAGAATTCTTTCTTCAGTTCTTTACCCCATTTTTTAATAGGGTTATTTGGTGTTTTGTTGACTAGTTTCTTGAGTTCTTTGTATATTTTGGAGATCAGCCCTTTGTCGGATACAGGATTAGTGAAAATTTTTTCCCAGTCAGTGGGCTGCCGTTTGGTCTTGTCAACTGTGTCCTTTGCCTTACAGAAGCTTCTAAGTTTGAAGAGGTCCCATTTATTAATTGTTTCTTTCAGTGTCTGTGCTCCTGGAGTTATGTTCAAGAAGCAGTCTCCTATACCAATTTGTTCAAGGGTACCTCCTACTTTCTCTTCTAAGAGGTTCAATGTGGCTGGATTGATGTTGAGGTCTTTGATCCATTTGGACTTGAGTTTTGTGCATGGCGACAGACATGGGTCTATCTGCAGTCTTCTACACACCCTCATCCAATTGTGCCAGCACCATTTGTTGAAGATGCTGTCTTTGCCCCATTGTATAATTTTAGCTGTTTTGTCGAAAATCAGGTGTTCATAGGTGCATGGATTAATATCAGGATTTTCAATTTGATTCCATTGGTCTACCTGTCTATTTTTATGCCAATACCAGGCTGTTTTCAGAACTATAGCTCTGTAGTAGAGCTTGAAGTCAGGAATGGTGATGCCTCCTGAAGTTCTTTTATTGTATATGATGCCCTTCAATTGAAGAATGGTTAATGAAGATGTGGCACATCTACACAATGGAATACTACTCTGCAGAAAAAAATAATGGTATCTTGAAATTCGCAGGCAAGTGGATGGCACTTGAAGAAACCATCCTGAATGAGGTAACCCAGTCACAAAAAGAGGAACACAGTATGTACTCACTCATATATGGATTTTAGAACTAGATCAAAGGATCACCAGCCTATAATTCACATCACCAGACGAACTAGGATACAAGGTGTATTCTAAGAGATTCATATAAAGTCCCTCACAGAACTGGGAAGGGACAAGTCCCCCAGACCTCAGGTAAAGTGGGGGAGGACAGCAAATGGAGAGAGAAGTTGGAGAAAATGAGGGGGAGGAGAGGAAGGCATGTGCGACCAGGAAGATTGAGCCTGGTTAGGAATGGAAGATAGGAAAGAGAGAGAGAGAGAGAGAGAGACAGAGACAGAGAGAGAGAGAGAGAACATAAAAGAGGGAGCCAATATTGGTTTGAAGATAAAGTTGAACACAAAGAAAGGTCGAGGGAACTACAAGACTGCTCCCAACTAACAATCTCAGCTTCTGTGGAAAGGCTATCATAAATGCCCTTCCCCGGAGAGTGAGATCAACAACTAACTTCTCCATGGAGTCCTCAACTAATGCCTGTTGAAAACAGGAGCAAACACCCATACATAAACACTGAGTCGAACTAGAACCCAGAAGCAGATGGAGAGGACAAGACCATGCGGTAGAAGTACATAGAGATAGCTTACCTGAACAAGGAGGAGCTAAGGGCCACTAGACTGATAGCTGGGAAGCCAACAGGGGACTGACTCAGGCCCCCCTGAATATGGGTCTCAGCCAGAAGGTCTGAGCAGTCTAAGAGACCTCAGACAGTGGAGCCAGGATGTATCCCTGGTACACAAAAGGACTTTGCAAACATATCCCCCATGGAGGGATAACTGCCTTATTCTAGAGATAGGAGAGAAGCCCTAGTCCCTACTTCACAGGACCTGTCAGATCTACATGACCCCAACTGGATGGCATTCTCCTACATATGGTATTGTGGTGGGGGGTGGGAGGGGAGGGTGTTTAGAGTGCATGGGAGAGGGCAGAGAGGGCAAAAGGGAGGGAAGGAGGGAGGGATGGAGGGGAGGGAGGGAGAGGGAACTGGGATCGACATGTAAAATAATAAATTAAAAAAAAAAAAAAACGCTTTGACTCCAAAATTTAAGTTGAAGAACAAGTTACTGGGTAAAAGTATTTCTATTTTTGTTTCCACAGAAAATGAAAAGATGTGGATTCCTTACAGACTAATGTGGTTTGATCACACCAGACCACCTGAAACAGAGTACAAGCTGATCCTACATTCCAAACAGCTGGACAAAACAGCCCTACAGACTACAGCTATGATATTTGAATCTTCTTCGAATGCCCCAAGACAGCGCCCCTTACCAGCAGGAAGTAGTTTGGAAAGAACGACGCCCAAATTCCCAAATATTGTGTATAAATGTTTGTTTTCATTTAATTGGACTTTGTTATATAAAATTAAATAAAAAATAATAAAAAAAGAAATATAAAAAAAAAAAGAAGCCTTGCCTTTCTCTTTTCTTTTGTTTCTAAAACCAGGTTTTCTTAAGGTTTAAATGGAAGTTCTTATTAACCATGTTGAAGGTGCCATTATGATAAGAGTGATTTTCCCCCCAGCCAATCTGGTCCCTTAGCCACACCAGCCATAAATAATACAAAAAACATTGTATTTGATATAAAGCTGTTGACCAGTTACTAGTGTTTCTTATTGACTAGTTCTGTCTTAAATATTAAACCATTTCTATTAATCTAAGTATTTCTACATGGTCTCATCTTACTGGAAAGAGACCACAGAATTCTTTCTCAGTCCATCATCTTGAATCTCCTCCCTACTACTTCCTCTCTCCTCCTAGTCTCCTACTCCCTCCTATCTTGCTTTCCTATTGGCCAACAGTGCTTTATTTATTAACCAATATTAGAAACATATTTACAGAATGACGTCTCCCATCAACAATGAAATAATCTTATGGTTGTGGATCGGCACAACATGGGAAACTGTATTAAAGGGATGCAGCATTAGGAATGTTGAGAACCACTGCTCCAAAGGATGGCATTTCCATATACTGAGAACTATAAAATTAAAGTAAGCAGTTTCAGAAGAAAAGCATTCTTAGAGTCCCTTTTTTTTTCTAACAACAGGAAAGGGCTTAGATACCTAAAGTTTGAATTTTCCAGAAGACTGAGTCACAATAAAGAAGACAAGAGTTGATACCACACCAAAAGCCAAGAAAATTTTGTTTTAGGTTAATCTTGTTAAAGTAATTTATTTTTCTGGGGCCAAGTGATGCCTCAGTGCTTGTTTTTACTGTTACAGAAGACCCAGGTTCAATCCTAGAGCCAATGTGGTTGCTCACAGCATACTGTAACTTCAGTCAGTGAATATGATACATTTTTCTGACTTTGATGCTGTACCAGGCATTATGTAGGCCAAACATTTCTACACATAAAGGAAAGTAAATAAATACTTTTTGCAAATTTGCTCATTCCTTTGTTACTGGAATTTTTTTCTCAGCTACACCAAAAAAAAAAAAAAAAAAAAAAAAAAATCTGGAAAACAAAACCCAAACAAACAAACAAAAACCCAGACTGCTGTAAGAAAAATGAATGCATTCAAGACTGGCCTTGGGTTAAAATGATTAGACATTTTTGTCACAAACCACCATCTTGGACATGGATGTAGATATGGGGAGCTATCATAGGACAATGGATGGAAAAATCACCCTGCCTCTTGGCATCTTTCTTGTCAGGATGCAGTTTTCTTTCTCCTTTCTTTTCTCCACCCCCACCCATCTATAAAAGTACAATTGATCCAGGGGTAATAGAAATCATAGATTAACTTCAGACTACACAATTTATGTTAGCTGAGAGGAGAGATGCTACAGATGCTTCTCTTTGTAATTTAGAATCCCACATGAAAAGAGATTAAGAAGAGAAGTTAGGTTTGTTTACAACTGTACATCAAAGCAGATTAAAAGAATGTTTAGCAATCTTTTCTGTCAAGGTACTATTCAGATGGCTGTACTACTTATACTATAGCCTCCAAATGCAGGATAAGCATAAATTCATATTTACACCAACTGTAATACATTTTCCTATATAATATGGTCTGCAATTTTCTAAATTTTATTGAATTGCCAAGGACTCTCTTTTATGTGATTCTTCAATGTGTATAATATATTTATATGCCCTTAGTCCTGTTAATCTCTCTGTGCTTAGTTTAGTTCAGCAGGCTCAATGGAGTCTTCATGAAATTGAGAGAAAAGTTTCCTTCACCTCTGCAACTATATAGTTAGAAATATCAGTGTGCTCTTATAGTTGGTTTTGATTGCCACAAGCTCACAATCTCTCAATATAAATGCTAAAGGAATTTTTGTTGCCCAAGAGAATACTGCTAGTTCTGAAATAGCTCTTTACAAGATTCAAGGAATTTTGAGGTAGAAATTTTCAAACTCATACTTTGCTGGTTGGAAGATCTCAGATGGATGTTCAAATGAATTATGTGGGACAGGAGCTTATTGGGACAGGATTTAATGCCACAAACAGGCAGAGAATGGCATGGCAGGAAAAGAAACTAGAAGAAAGAAATCAGAATGACTCCCCACTAGAAGGGCAGACATGGGAATCTTTTCTTAGTCCTTCCCAAGGAGAGGGGGGCATTTTATGCCATAAGCTTATAACTAGGCAGGCTCTATGATTCCCAGGCAGGAGGCATGGAAAGGAGTAGGGAGCAAGATGTGTGGCCACTAGCAGCCTCTTTGGTATCAGTTTACTTTCCCAGATGATATATCCCAGTGTCTGAGAGTGTGTTAGCTTGGAATTCACTACATTTCAGCAGTGTGCCTGTCAGTATCTGTGAAAAGGAAAAGGCTGTTTCATGTATTGTGGCCAGAGTAGCAGCTGAATTCTACCATTACATTCTTACATTGAAATTTCTTGTTTTGAATCAGTTCTCTTGGGCTTTAGTCTTGTTTATTTTATACCAATGTGATCTGTGACTCCTGTATGCACTTTGTTTTCAGAAAAAATTCCAATCTATTTTATTTCTGTTCTTATCTGTTGTATTATTTTCAATTGGATGTACCTATTATTATTTGTTAAACATGGTCCAGTGCTTGATATTCACTGTGTCAATTTGTTAGCATAGTTCCCAGTTCCCTGATTTCTTTGTCAGCATTTTTATGGTTCCTTCCTACAGAGCACAAGAATCACTCCTATTTTATTTTTTTGGTTTAGAATAAACTCATAATGCACATATTTGAAGACCTGTGACTGCATGGGGGCCATATGGCAACATAAGAGAGCACTTATTACTGTGGCTAAATCCATGGCTGTTATGAAAACACAACTCTGTTGTTTCCAAAGTCCTGGAACAGAGAGCAAAATTTTCTTCCTTATTTTTGCAAAACAGTGGGAAGTGTAAATAATAAATTCTCTAGACTACACATATGTAAACATTGCGCAGATTTGTTTTACAAAGTGCTAAAATTTCCCCACCTTTCAAAAACTTTAGTTGCTGCATTTCTACCTACACAGAAGTTCAGGAATTCTGCTGAGGACAAGTATCATGAGAGAACAATAGTAGGATTCTCTCTAAGAAATGTGAATAAACCCATGGACTTTTATTGCATTTTGAATCTGAGAAAACATTTTATTCAAAATAATTCTCCTGTACTGGAAAAGATTTGGAGATCAACTCTGTTTCACTGTAATTTGCTTCCTATACAGAAACCACTTTTAATTTTAATGTAATTTAAAACATTCCTGTTGAGTTTATAGTTCTTGGAGATATTAAACACTAAATATCAAGTATCAAGTTGAAATCCTGAATTGCCTCATTAAGTGTAAAGTAACATACCTAGTTCTTTACGGATAGAAAAATATGTACTAGTGTGGGCAAACATGAAACAAATATTAGTGTCATTGTCATGATTTTTGTAAAATCACTGAATACATTGCAAGTATGTCTTTTCTCCTCACAAGCTTTCTTAGGTGTAGCATTCTCTTACTTTCATGAAAAATTAGAAAGCATTATTTTCCACCTCTAAACATTTACTTTTTTTCAAGGAGTCTGCTAGATGGTTAGGGACAGTAGATATAGCTTCCCCTCATTAAATAAATACACTCTTCATTAGAATCTGACTTGTGTTTAGCTTCATAAGTAAGGGCTAACAATCAGCTTTCATTTCAGGAAATCAGAATAATCACAAAAAAGGTGAAATGCATAACATCTTAGCCAAAAGAAAAAAGACCCTAGAGTTGAGCCTGAGAACAGAATTTCAGGGAAATGAAAATTCATGTGTAAGAGCACAGGAGCTTTCTAAACTAAGTCTGTATCAGATTCTAACTCATGTAGATATTTAAGTTTATGGTACTTTGATGTAGATATCAATAGAAGCACTATAAAATAATTATGTTTTATCAGTTAATTTGTAGGAAAGAACCTCAGTTCAAATGTTAGCTTTTTGTGAAATAATCTGTAAGATGTGTTTGAAATGTCCATCAAGGAAGTGTTGACATATGTGCATTTGGACATATGCATTCACAAACTCCAACTAGAGCTTTGTCCCATTGCATAGTTACCTGTCTTCTGCTAAGGTAACTGTACCTTTTTAACCAAGGAAACTAATGAAGTAATTTCCAATTTAGTCTTTATATGTAACCCCACAGTGAATCCCCTCAGCCTTTTTCATTCTGTATATCATAGACTTTATCAGTTTATACAATGATTTTAAGTAATTTGCCCTAAAAGTAGCCCCTAAGTACTGCAAGTTTAGAGTTTATAATCTAGTCAAGATATAGAGGGATTTTTGTAGCCAGCTCTTACAATACTTACTGGTGGTCTCATCTTTCTGGTATTCATAACTTTGTTTACTGCCCTGTAATACTATATTAAGTTTATCCAGTGTAACCAATTATATACAGCAGAGATTATGTTATAAAATATCATTACTTCTATGTTTCGTCCTTTATTTGTCTGTCTAGGGTTATTTGTTCTTTAGGAATCCAGGTCATGTTCTGATGGGAGATGTCATGAAAAAAATGACTGACAAACTACCAATACAGGTGGACAGTTTAAAGGTTCCTGCTTTGCTGACAATCATTCTATGGTATTTTATGTATTTGAAGACATGTAGGGAGATAGTTCTGTGGCATTGACCACGCCCATTGGGGGGTGGAGCCATGGGCGGAGTGACCTGGGGAAGGAGGTTGGAGGGGGCCAAGAAAGGTGCTCTCTTTCTGGCGTGACTAGGACAGGAGAGGATCAGGTTGAATTTCCTGGTGTTCATCTGTCTAGGTTGTAAGTTATTTCTCCCTGAATAAACATCTATTCGGCCTATTTGTTTATCCTGATCCTTATTTACCGTGATAAAGACATGTAGTTATTGTTATAGTTTTCTTTAGTTAGGATTAAATATAAGTTACATATAAGTTAGGAGTAGTTTTCCTTGCCGTTCTTGTCCCACAGCCATGCCAGGCTGTAATAACACACAGAGACGCTGAATTAGATATGAAGCTGTATGTCAGTTACTAGTTTCTTATCAGGTAGCTCTGTCTTAAATATTAACCCATTTATATTAATCTAAGTATTTCCACATCTCACATAAGACCTTAGACTCACAAAGATAGGATAGATGACAGAATATTTTTAAAATTATTGATAATGTTAATAAACTAAATATTATTAACTATAGCTCTTATTTGATAACTGTTTTGTCATATATTTTACTATGTTAAAGTAAAACACTTTCTTTTTATTTTAGACAGAAAAGAAGAGATGATGGGAGATGTCATTCTGTAAATATACTTCTCTTATTAGTTAATGAATAAAGCCATGTTCGCCAAGAGTAAAGCAAGATAGGTGGGACTAGGAGACAAGGGGGATTCTGGAAGATGTATTAGAGAGAAATCAAGATGTATAGCATGAGATAATAGGTCCAGACCCTTTCTCTGGTAAGACAAGTCCACGTGGAAACACTTAGGTTGATAGAAATGGGTTAATATTTAAAACAGAGATAGCCAATAAGAAGCTCTAGACCTTGGTCAACAGCTTTATATTAGTAGAGTGATGGGAGATGCCATTATGTATATATGTTTCTCATACTGGTTAATAATAAAGAACTGTTGGCCAATAGGAAAGGAAGATAGGAGGGACTAGGAGACAAGGAGGAAATAGGAAGTAGTAAGGAGGAGTCAAGATGGAGAGTCTGAAGAAAGCAGTATGCTGCCGGCTCCCCGGTAAGAGAAATACATAGATCAGCAGAAATGGGTTAATAATTAAAGGCAGAGCTAGCCGATAAGAAACAAGTAACCGGGCCAACAGTATTGTATCAAATACAGAGTCTCTGTGTATTATTTGGGGCTGGCGGTGTGGCGGTGGGACAAGACCAGCGGCGGCAGGCGGAAAAACAGTACACGTTACAGTAGAGTCTATCTGTATCATTTTAAGATTGATGTAGCTCTGGAACCAGGCTGGCAGGAAAGTGGTTATAACAATGTTCAAGGACAAAACGCTTCTGTACAGGTGCTGATATGGCAAGGAAATGTGATCCATATCCAATGTCAAAAGAAGTGAGTTGATGCCCCAAACAACTTATTACAACTTCAGAGTAGATTCTCTGAATTAAAATGATTGCAGCTCATGAGAGACTTGGATCAATATCCCCTTGGATATTGTTTTAGATAGTTAGATTTGAAGATAACTTGTATGGGAATAGATGAGTGACTTATTGAAGATCGCTTTGAGTAGAAGGTTTCCATTGTGTGGAAAACATAGAACAGATTCAAAAGTATCTCTTTGAAATTCCAGGGGAAGTGACAACAGATTCTGTGTCATCTCAACAATGAGGCATCTGAACACCATTTTGGTCCTTTTCTGGTATTATGTAACTAACTATATAATAGAAGATTCATTAGCCTTTGGAACAGGCTACTTGCTAGAACATGCAAAGCCTCTGCTCTGATATTTGATCATTGTTTTAGTCTGTTGTACATATATAATGAAATATCAAAGACATTCTATTTAGGCAGCTAAGGAAGATCAATTTTGACACATGCTTTTGGTTTTAGCACAAGATCATTAGGATTCTGGTGAGGGTGCTTGATGGTGATGGCAGGAAGTAAACATCAAAGTAAATGCAAGCAAGCAAGAATACACACACACAGAGAGAGAGAGAGAGAGAAAGAAAGAGAGAGAGAGAGAGAGGATGTCATGAATTGAACTACCCACAAGGAAAAAGGAAAAGAAAGAAAGCAAGAAAGAAGAAAAGCTACATCAATATTAAATAGTGAAGAGTTAAAATATTGCAAACAGGACTCAAAATATCCCCCCCCCGTGTCTGATATAAAGAACATCCTTATAATTGTCAAGCGTGTTAAAATGTGTTATTAGTAGACCACCAAAAAAATGCTAAGGATACAAAAGATGCTGTGAAAATGTTTGAAATCTATGTTGACTCAAAGTTACTAGGTCACGAATTACTCATATTCATCTTCAGAATAAATTCCCTCATTTCCTTTTTAGTAAGAAATATTTTGTATTAACAGAAGTTTGTACCTTATCATCTTCAACAACAAAAAATTCTTATACTACTTTCATTTGTCAAATATGCTACCACCTTCAAATGATATCACCATGTAAAAAAGCCTTCAGCACACGAACTTATCCAAAGAATAGCAATCCACTTACTAAAAAGCAATCAATTTATTTATCATATATAGGTAAAATATGACACTGCCAAAATATGATACTTGGACTTGAGGTATTTTTGTTTTCTTTTTTTCCTTTTTTATTTAAATATGTAACAAGGTTATTTTGTGTGTCAATCCAATTTCCCTCACCCTTCCATCCTCCGCTATTGCCCCCACCAAACCCCAGTCCATCCCCTTTATGCTCCACAGTGAGTGTAAGGCCTTCCATAGGGACTCGTCAAAGTCTGTCATATCATTTGGGGCAGGGCCTAGGCTCTCTCCCACATGTCTAGGCTGAGAGAGTATCCCTTTATATGGGATGGGCTCCCAAAGTCCATTTATATAATATTGATAAATACTGATCCATTATTAGAGGCCTGATATACTGCCTAGTCCTCCTAATTAACATCCACATCAGGGGGTCTGGGTTGGTCCTATGCTGGTTTCCCAGATATCTAACTGGAGTGTATGAGCTCCCCTTGTTCAGTTCAGGTGATTCTGTGGGTTTCTTCAGTCTCTGGTCTTGACCCCTTTTGCTCCTCTCTCTCTCTCTAATTTGATTCCAATAATCGCAAGTGCTATGGCCTTGCCTGCAAGAACGATGCTCAACAACAAGATTCTTCTGTAGCTATGTTTATTGCGTGGCTCATTACGGCAAGTTGAGGGAAGACCCCGAAAGAGGAAAAAGGCACTGCTTATATATGCTTTAGGGAGTCATGTCCTAAACTGACAGATGCAGCCCGCAACGCTCGTAACGGTCACCCCATGGCGTGGATCGCGCATGCCCATTGTCAAAAACAACCGCGCCTTGCTGGCTTATGGACAGGAAACTGGCACCATCTTCGGGAATGGCACCGGTGGCTCTCTACACAATAATACCCGTAATGTCTAGCTGTGTGTGTTTCCTTCTTTCTATCAAGTACTATATAAATGCTCTAGGAGGGCAGATAAGGTAGTTATCAATCTCATTATCATGGAAGGGCATAAATGTAGCCACTCCACTATTGCTTAGATTGTTAGTTGGGTTCATCCCTGTAGATCTCTGGGCATTTCCCTAGGGCCTTAAATCTATAACAGCTCCATCTATTATGGTATCTCTTTTTTTGTTCTCCATAATTCTTTCCATGTCTCAATCTTCCTATTTCCTCATGACCACCACTCCACTCCTCTTCTCCTCTTATCTTTCTCCTAACTCCCTCTCCACTACTTCAATGCTCCCAATTTGCAAAAAAGATCTAGTCACTTTCCCCTTCTTTAAGGTACCATCTCTCTCTCTCTCTCTCTCTCTCTCTCTCTCTCTCTCTCTCTCTCTCGTATATGCCTTTCTTAACTGGAGATAGACAGGAATAAAGCAGATGTGTAAGTAAACATATCATGTATAAGTTCCACAGGTAAGTTTTATTTTTAGTTCCCTCCCTTCCTCCCTCTCTCCCTCCATCTCTCCCTCACTCCCATGTCCCATAACTACATTCCAATCTCATCTTCCCCCATTCCATAGGGAGGGAGATGCCTTCCAGGAGGGGTCAACAAAATCTGTCAAGTTATTTTGAGTAGGGACTAGGCCATCCCTCCTGCCTCTAGGCTAAGGGGGTATCCCTCCATGGGGAATGTACTCCCAAAGTCCTTTTGTGCACTAGGGGGACACATCCTTGTTCCACTGTCACAGTTCTCTTAGACTGCCAGGCCTTCTAACAGACTCATGTTCACGGGGTCTGAGTAGGTCCAATGCTGGTTTCACAGCTATCAGTCTGGGGTCCCCAAGTTCCCACTTATTAAGGTCAGCTGTCTCTGTGGGTTCCTATAGCCTGTTATTGTCCTCCCTTTTTGCATCCAGATTCCAGTTCGGCTCAGTGTTTAGCTGTGGATGTCTGTTTCTCTTTCTATCAGCTAATAGATGAGGGCTCCATGATGGTGGATAAGTTAGTCATTAATCTCAAATTGTTAGTTGGGGTATGTCTTGTAGGTCTCTCGACATTTTTCTAGAGTTAGTCTTCTCTGCAAACCTTCAATGGCTCCCTCTTTGTGGTATCTCTCTCTCCTTTTTTTCTCTATTATATTCCACCCATGACTCAATCTTCCTAGTCCTATGGGTTTTCCTCTACTCCCCTTCTCTTTCTCCTAGCTCCCTCTCCACTCACTGATACCCCACTCACAATATCCTCAGGAGATCATGTTCCTTTCCCCTTCTGTGAAGGACCTTGCATGAATCTATTAGATTCCTCCTTGTACCCTAGTTTCTCTGGTGGTGTGAATTATAGGCTGGTGATCCTTTGTTAAAGTTTAAAATACATATATGAGTGAGTATATACCATGTTCCACTTTTTGTGACTGGGTTACATCACTTAGGATGTTTTCATCAAGTTGCATCTATTTATTTGATTGAGAATTTCAAGATTCCAATCTTTTTTTTCCTACTTAAGAGTATTCCAATGTGTAAATGTGCCACATCTTCTTTATCCATTCTTCAGTTGAGGAACCTCTAGGTGGCTTCCAGGTACTGGCCATTACAAATAATGCTGCTATGAGCATGCCTTTGTTGCATGGATGTTGATCATTTGGGTATATGTCTAAGAGTGGGATTGCTGGGTACTGTGGTAAACTGATCCCCATTTTCCTGGGGAACCACCAATTGATTTCCAAAATGGCTGTGCAAGTTTACACTCCCATCAGCAGTGAAGGAGTGTACCCCTTTCTCTACATCCTCTCCAGCATAAGTTGTCATTGGCATTTCTGATTTTAGCCATTCTGGCAGGAATAAGATGGTATCTCAGAGTTGTGTTGATGTGCATTTCCCTGATAGCTAAGGATGTTGAGCACTTTCTTAAGTGTCTTTCAGCCTTTTCGATTTCCTCTACTGAGAATTCTCTCTTCAGTTCTGTACCCCATTTTAAAAAATAGGAATACTTGGTGTTTTGGTGACTAGCTTCTTCTGTTCTTTATATATTTTGGAGATCATCCCTCTGTCAGATGTAGGATCAATGAAAATCTTTATCCAGTCTGTGGGCTGCTGTTTGGTCTTGTCGACTGTGTCCTTTGCCTTACAGAAGCTTCTCAGTTTCAAGACGTCCAATTTATTAATTGTCAATCTCAGTGTGTGTGCTCCTGGAGTTATATTCAGGAAGCAGTCTCCTGTACCAATTTATTCAAGGGTACCTCCGAATTTCTCTTCTTAGGGGTTCAGGGTGGCTGGATTTATTTTGAGCTCTTTGATCCATTTGGACTTGACCTTTGTGTATGGTGATAGACATGGGTCTATCTGCAGTCTTCTACAAACCAGCATCCAGTTGTGCCAGTACCATTTGTTGAAGATGTTTTCCTCCTTCCATTGTATACTTTTAGCAATTTGTCCAAAATCAGGTGATCATAGGTGTATGGGTTAATATCTGGATTTTTGATTCAGTTCCATTTGTCTTCCTGTTTATTATTATGCCAATATCAAGCTGTTTTGAGGACTATAGCTCTCTAGTGGTGATTGAAGTCAGGTATGGTGATGCCTCCTGAAGTTCCTTTGTTGTTTTGGCTATCCTGGGTCTTTTGTTTTTTTTTTTCATATATATTGATTATTATCCTTTCAAGGTCAGTGAAGTATTGTTCTT
Source organism: Phodopus roborovskii (assembly GCF_943737965.1). NCBI lineage: Eukaryota > Metazoa > Chordata > Mammalia > Rodentia > Cricetidae > Phodopus > Phodopus roborovskii. The sequence continues at coordinate 48,768 of NW_026126161.1, read as the reverse complement.
TGATGGGGATTGCATTGAACCTATAGGTTTCTTTTGGCAAGATTGCCATTTTTAGTATGTTTATTGTACCTACCCAAGACCAAGGGAGATCTTTCCATTTTCTGTTATCTTCTTTAATGTCTTTCTTTAAAGACATATATTTCTTGCTATATAGGCATTTCACTTGTTTGGTAAGCTTTGGTGTGTTCAGGTCTAGTTGGTGTAGAGTTCCGAGATTCTGGTTTTGTCATGCTTGTCTTTCTATTGTTAGGTTTTTTCTTGTATTGCTGTCTTTCCATCCCTTCTTCCAGTGGGAGCAGGTGGAGTCTCTCTCTCCAAGCTGCTTTCCCGGTGGGCATAGGTGGGTATGGATTTTGATGTCTATAGCTCTGGGTGGTCCAAGCTCTCTAGGAGGTATCTTCTCTGGTAGAGGTCCTGCGATGGGGGTCAAAGATCAGGCAGGCAGGTACTCAGGGTGGTCCTCTATCAGAGGCCTGGTGATGGGATCAAAGATCAGGCAGATGGGGATTCAGGGTGGTCCTGTAATGATAGGTTTGTCTACAGCAGATGCCCAGTGCTATGGCAGGGTCCCTTTGATTGGGGTCAAAAGTGTATGTCTCTCTTAGGGTCCTCCTTGTTTCCTAGGTTTTCTGGAGGTGTGAATAGTAGGCTGGTAGTCCTTTGTTCTAGGTCTAAAATCGATAGACATGCCATGTTCACACAGGCTAGTTCTTCTAGTCCCATCCATTTCCCTGCAAATTTCAAGATTCCATTGTGTTTTTCCGCTGAGTAGTACTCCATTGTAAAAATGTACCACATTTTCTCCAACCATTCTTCAGATGAGGGACATCTAGCTAGGTTGCTTCCACATTCTGCCTATTACAGATAATGCAGTTGAACAGATGTCCTTGTTGTATGAATGTGCATCTTCGGGATATATGCCTAAGTGTGGCATTACTAGATTATCGCACTACACTGGATCTTGAGTTAGACTTATTCCCGTTATGCTGAGGAACTGATACTAAAATGGCTGTATGAGTGTTCACTCCACCAGCAGGAGTATGTCACAGCCTCTTCAGTATAAGCTATCATTAGTGATTCTGATTTTAGCCATTCTGACAGGAGTAACATGGTATCTCAGATTTATTTTTTTTTTTTTTTTTGATTTGCATTTCCCTGTTTGCTAAGGATATTGAACACTTTCTTAAGTGTCTTTCAGAAATTTTAGATTCTCCCATTGAGAGTTCTCTATTTAGTCCTTTACCCAAATTTTAATTGAATTATTTGGTGGTTTAGTAACTAGCTTCTTTGTATATTTTGGAAATCAGCCCTCTGTCAGATGTGGGGTTGGTGAAGAACTCTTCTCATTCTGTGGGCTGCCATTTTGTCTTGTTGAATGTGTACTTGCTTTACAGAAGCTTATCAGTTTCAGGAGCTCTCATTTACTAATTATTGATCTCAGTGTCTGTGCTACTGGTGTTATGTTCATAAAGTATTCTCCTGTACCATTTGGTTAATGGTACCTCCCATTTTCTCTCCTTCTAAGAGGTTCAATGTGGCTGGGTTTAGGTTGAGGTTTTTGATCAATTTGGACTTAAGTTTTGTGCATGGCAATAGATATGGATATATCTGCAGGTTTTTACGCATCAGAATCCAGTTATACCAGCACAATTAGTTGAACATGCTTTCTTTTTTCCTTTGAATAAATTGAACTTCTTTGTCAAAAATCAGGTGTTCATAGGTATATGGGTTAATATCATGTTTTTTTTTCACATTTCTATATTTCTAATTTTATTGCAAAAATTTCATAATCATTATCAGAGTATATAAAAGGGGAGTGGTTTCTTCCTCTTTTGAAAACCTGACTTAACTGCTTACTACATTGCTTGAAGTCCATGGCCACTATAATAAAAAAAGGTAAGATCTTTTATTGGTTAGTGATTGGAAGTTGGGCCAGAATATTTTCTATATTAGAGAATATATTTGACTGAGTTCAAATGGTGTGATTTGAGAATGGTTGGATTATTCTGCCAGGGTCTAAAAATGGCTAACTTTATCTTGGCTTAGTCATAGAATTCAAAACTATCCTTACTCTTCCAAGGTTAAAGCATATGACTTGAATGTCGAAGGGGTAGCTACTGTAGATTTTGTTCTTAGGCCTGGGTGTCTTATCTAAGTAACAAGAGATTTCATATAAGATGTGGTTGTTTTCAACCCTCAAGGTTAGATAACAATAAATTTAGTCCACTGAATGCTTGGAAAATTAAGGACATAAGTCTATTTGTTCCCTGTATCTTGATAAAGAAGTCTCTTGATGTTTTTTCCTTTTATTTTCTTATTTGGGTATATTAGAATGTTGAAGAATAAACTTGGAGCATTCAGTATTCATTATAGATTGCCCTCCTGACTTTATTCTGTGTCTCTATTCTTTCCTTAGTGTCTTTATCTGCAATTTTCCTGTTTTAAATTTTTTTCTTATTTTACATATAGATCCCAGTTTCCTTACCCTCCATCACTCCCATGACCCCTGATATCTCCTCCCATCCCATTCCCCACCCACTGAACAGGAACAGTGCTGCCTTCCAGAAGTCAGAGAGGGTGATGCCTCCTGAAGATCCTTTATTGTACAGAGTTGTTTTGGTTATTCTGGGTCTTTTGTTTTTCCATATAAAGTTAGGTATTATCCTTTCAAGTTCAGTGAAGAATTGTGCTGGTATTTTGATGGGGATTGTATTGAATCTATAGATTGCTTTTGGCAAGATTGTCATTTTTACTATGTTTATTCTACCTATCCAAGGACATGGGGGGTTTTTCCATTTTCTGGTATCTTTAATTCCTTGCTATAAAGAGAAAAAGTTCTTGCTATGTAGATCTTTTCACTCATCTGCTTAGCATTACTCCAAGATATTTTATGTTGTTTGTGGCTATTGTACAAAGTGATGTTTCTTTGATTTCTTTCTTAGTCCCTTTACTGTCTCTATATAGTAGGGCTACAGATTTTTTGAGTTAATCCTATATCCTTCCTCTTTGCTGAAGGTATTTATCAGCTGTAGGATTTCCCTGGTAGAGGTTTTCGGCTCACTTATGTAAACTATCATAACATCTGCAAATAGTGACAGTTTGACTTCTTTCTTTCCAATTTATATCCCTTTTATCTTCTTTTGTTTACTTATTGCTCTAGCTATTACTTCAAGTACAATATTGAAGAGATATTGAAAGAGTGGGCAGGCTTGCCTTCTTCCTGATTGTAGAGGAATCACCTTAAGCTTCTTCTCATTCAGTTTGATGTTGTCTGTTGTTTTACTGTATATTACTTTTATTATGTTTAGGCATGTTCCTGTTTCCCCTGATCTCTCCAAGACCGTTATCTTGAAAGGATTTTGGATTTTGTCAAAGGCTTTTTCAGTATCTAATGAGAGGATCATGATTTTTCTCTTTCAATTTTTTTATATGATGAATCATTTTGATAGATTTTCCTACGTTGAACCATCCTTGCATCCCTGGGATAAAGCCTACTTGGTCATAGTGGATGATTTCTCTAATGTATTCTTGGATTTGATTTACCAGTATTTTATTGAGTATTTTTGTATTGATGTTCATGAGGGTATTGGTCTATAGTTCTCTTTCTTAGTTGTATCTTTGTGTGTCTTGTTTACCACGGTAATTGTAGTCTCGTAAAAAGAGTTTGGCGATAACTCTTCAGCTTCTATTGTATGGAACATTTTGATGAGTATTGGTATTAGCTGTTCTTTGAATTTCTGGTGGAATCTGCACTGAAACCATCTTGCCTTGGCCTTTGTTTGGGGCGGGCTTTGCTTAAGAGACTTTTCATTACTTTTTCAATTTAATACTTTTTCAATTTAATTAAGGGTTATATGTCAGTTTAAATTGCTTATCTGGTGTTGCTTTAATGTTTTAAGTGATATATATCCAGAATATTATCCTCTCCCATTAAATATTCGAATTCTGTGGCATACAGGTTTTCAAAGTATGACTGGAAGATTCTCTGTCATTCCTTTGTGTCCCTCTTTTCATTTCCAATTTTATTAATATGCATGTTCTCTTTCTGTGTTTTGGTTAGTTTGTATAGCAGTTTGTCTATCTTGTTTATTCTCTCAAAGAATCAACTTTACAGTACATTGATTCTTTGTATTATTTTTCTAGTTTCTACCTTATTGATTTCAGCCCTCAAATTGATTATTTTCTGGCATCTACTCCTCTGTAGTGAGTTTGCTTCTTTTTGTTCTAGAGATTTCAATTGTGTTGCTAAATTTTTGGTTTGACTATTCCCCAGTATCTTCACCTGGGCACTTATGGCTATCATCTTTGCTCTTACCATTGCTTTCCAAGTGTCCCATATGTTTAGGTATGTTGTATCTTCATTTTTATTAAATTCGAGAAATTATTTAATATCATTATTGACCTAGGATTGGTACAATTGCCCATTGTTCAATTTCCATGGGTTTGTAAGTTTTCTGCAATTTGTATTATTATTGAATTCTTACTTTAAAGCATGGTGGTTTGATAAGAGAAAGGCAGTTATTCCATTTTTTAACCTATTAAAGTTTATTATATTTGCTGTGGGTGTGGTTGATTTTAGAGAAGGTCTTATGTGGCACTGAGAAGAAAGTATATTCTTTTGTGTTTGGATGGAATGTTCATTAAATGTCTATTAAAACCAATTGGGTAATAACTTCTGTTTGTTCCTTTGTGTCTTTGTTAAGCTTCTTTCTTATGGATCTGTCTAGTTTTGAAAGTGGAGTGTTGAAATCTCCCACCATAACTGTGTGAGCTTTTATATAAAAATTGAGTTTTAATAATATTTCTTTTATGAATATGGTTTCCTTTGTATTTGTGGCAAGGTGTTCAGAATTGAGACTTCATCTTTATGGATTTCTCATGTGATGAGTAAGAAATGACCTTTGTATCTTTTGATTTATTTTTGGTTAAAGTCTTTGTTTCTTGAATCCATTTGATTGGAAAATCTTTTCCTAACCCTTACCTCTGAGGTGACATCTGTCTTAGAAGTTGAGGTGTTTTTCTTGTCTAAAGCAGAAGGATGGATTCTGGCTGCATATCCATTCATTTAGCCTGTGTCTTTTTATAGGCCAGTTAAGACCATTAATATTGAAATATATTAATGACCACTGATAGTTAATTCTTGGTTGTTTTGGATTTGTTGGTGGATGTGTTATTGTGTGTGGATTCCCCCACTCATTTTTCTTTTGCTGTTTGTTAAGTAATATTATCTACTCCCTATGTTTTTGTGGGTGTAGTTAATTTCCTTTGGTTAGAGTTTTTGTTTCCCAAAACTTTTTGTAGGGCTGTATTAGTTGACGTGCAATATTTAAATCTGATTTTGTCTTAGAATATCTTTGTTTCTCCATTAATAGTGATTGAACTTTTTGATGGGCATACTAGTCTGGGTTGGCATCTGTGATCTCTCTTAGTGATGTAGAATATCTATCCAGGACATTCTGGGATTCCAAGTTTCCATGGAGAAGTCAGGTGTTATTCTGATAGGTTTGCCTTTATATGTTACTTGGCCTTTTTCTTTTGCTGCTCCTAATATTCTTCCTTTATTCTGTATGTTTTGTGTTTTTATTATTATGTGGTGAGGGGACTTTCTTTTGTGGTCCACTCTATTTGGGGTTCTGTAAGCTTCTTGTACTTCCATTGGCATGTATTTCTTTATGTGAGGAATGTTTTCTTCCATGATTTCATTGACTATATTTTCTGTACCTTTAAATTCAGTTTCATCGCCTTCTTCTATACCTATTATTCTTAGGTTTGGTCTTTTCATTTTGTACTGTTTTTCCTGGATATTTTGTTTTAGTGATTTGTTGAATTTAAGATTTAGTTTGGTTGATGAATCTTTTTCTCCTAGTGTATCTTCAACACTTGAGATTCTTTCTTCCATCTCTTGTATTTGGTTGGTTATGCTTGTGTCAGTAGTTACTGATCATTTGCCTAACTTTTCTATTTCCAGCATTTCCCCAGAGTGTGGTATTGTTTTTTGTTTGTTTGCTTGTTTTTTTGTTTTTACCTCTTTCAGCTTCCACACATTGCACTGTTTGAATTGTCTCTTGTAATTTTGGTTTGTCTTTTCCTCCATTTTTTGAATTTTTTTCTTCCATTCCTTAAGAGATTTTGTCATTAACTGTTTGAGTGTCTCTAACATTGTCATAATGCTGTTTTTTATGGTCACTTTCTTCTGCTTTATCTGTGTTGGGATGTTCAGGTCTTGCTTGAGTCCCTAAACTCTGGTGGCATCTTATTGATCTTTCTGTTGTTGACTGTCATCTACACATCTCTCCTTCCAGTGCATACTGGTAAGGTCTTTTCCTCTTCTAGTGGGTACAGACCAAAGTTCTCTTCCGGTGGGTACAAGCAGGTCCAATACTCCAATGGCTCTCCTACACTAGTGGGTGGTGGTGCACTCTTCTAGTGGTTTGAGGCTGGACTAGGATGCTGGCAGGCTCTGGATAGGCTGGTCTGCTGGGGCAGGCTCCTCTGCATGTAGTTCTCCATCCTGAGAATGCTCTGAGCGGGTCATGGGAAGGCAGACTGAGGCAACAGGCTTACTCTTACCCCTTCAAGTGGTTAGAAGTCGGACCAGGATGCTGGCAGACTACTGGTGGCCTGGTCCACTATGGCAGGCTCACCTGCACACAGTTTTCAGTTCTCATGCCTCAGGATGCTGTGCAGGTCACCCTCAACTATATATTTTTCTTTACTCTTGTCTTATATAATACATCAACTATTGTAACTTGTTCCCACTACTTTTCATCTCCCCCAGATTCATGCTTTCTGGAAAAAAAAGCAAACCAAACAAAACAATAACAACTAAAAACAACAAAGAAAACAAAAGAAAAAAATAAACACTGGATTCCCAGGGATATCTCAATTGCAGGGCATAACAAATGATAATAACAAAAGATACAAACCCTCATATAAATGCTGGATGAGGCCATCCAGTAGGAAGAAAAGTATCCCAAAAGCAGGAAAAAGAGTCAGAGTCATCCCTACTCCTACTGTTAGGAATCCCATAAGAATACCTAGCTACACAGCCATAACATATATGCAGAGGACCTAGCTCAGATCCATACAGTATCAGTTTCTGTGAGGCCCTATGAATACTGCTTAGTTGGTTCTGTGGGCTGTGTTCTCCTAGTGTCCTTGGCCCCTCTGAGTCCTGTAAACCTTCCCTTCCCCTTTGTGTAGTTCCCCTTACTCTTCCTGGTATTTGGCTGTGAGTCATGGTATCTGTTCCCAATAGATGCTGGATGATTCATCACTGATGACAATTGTGTTAGGCACCAATCTATGAGTACAGCAGAATATCATTAGTAATTATTTCACTGGATTTTTCCCATTTATATTTGGTTCTATACTGGGTCTCTGGGATGTCCAGACTCTGGTTCCTGGCCATACAATCAGTGTCAGGTGTGGGCTTCTTCACACTAGTGTGGGCCTCAAGCTGGACCAGTCATTGGTTTGGCACTTGCAGAAGTTCTGCTCCACCAATACCCTAGCACATCTTGCAGTCAGGACAGATTATAGGTGTAAGGTTTGTGGCTTGTTCGGTGTCCTAGTCACACTGCATGAAGACTTGCCTGGTTATAAAAATGTTTGGTTCAGGCACCATAATCCTCATTACTAAAAATCTTAACTAGCATCACTCCTGGAGATTCCAGGGAGTTTCTACTGCACTAGGTTTATATATAGCTCCCAAATTATGCCCTCAAATTTCAGTCATCTCTCCCTGTACTCTTTGCTCTATCCCCCCCCACACACACATGATCTCTCCTGTTCCCATTCCCACCTACCCTCAGTCTGCTTACAGTACTTATTTTGCTTCTCTTTCCCAGGGAGATCCATGCATCAACCCTACCCCCTGACCATTTCTTGTTACTTTGCCTCTCTGGGACTGTGGATTTTAGCATGATTATCCTTTACTTAATACTGAATGTCCACTTATAAGTGGGTACATACTGTGTTTATCTTTCTGGGAGTGGGTGACATCTCTCAGGATGATTTTTTTTCTAGTTGCATCCATTTGCCTACAAATCTCATGATGTTATTTTTGATAACATAATAATAGTCCATTGTATAAATCCATCATATTTTCTTTATCCATTCTTCAGTTGAGGGACATCTAACTTGCTTCCAATTTCTTACTATTATGAATAGAATGTCTATGAACTTAATTGATCAAGTGTCATTGAGGTAGGCTGGAGCTTCTTTGGGTATTTTCCCAATTTTGCTATATCTGGGCCTTGAGGCAGATTGAATCCCAATTTTTTGAAGAACTGCCATATTGATTTCCATGGGCTGGAAATGTTTGCACTCCCACCAATATTGGAGGAGTGCTCCCTCTGTTCCACATCCTCATCAGCATGAGCTGTCACTTGTGGATTTGATCTGAGCCATTTTGATAGATGTATGTTAGAATCACATAGCATTTTGATTTGCATTTCCCAAATGGCTAAAGATTTTAACAATTCTTCAAGTGTTTTTTAGCCTTCATATTTTAAGAAATTTCTGTTTAGGTTTGAAACAGTTTTATTTGGATTATGTGGTTTGTTAATGTCTAGTACCTTGAGTTCCTTTTATATTTTGGATATACCCTGTCACATGTGGCGTTGGTGGAAATATTTCCCCACTATGTAGGCTGTTATTTTTTCCTATTGCTAATTGTTCTGTGTATCTGGTTTTATGTTGAGGTATTTGACTCACTTGGAATTGAGTTTTGTGCAGGTTGGTAGATATAGATCTATTTTGCATTTTTATATGCTAAAATCCAGTTAGATAGGCACCATTTGTTGAAGATGATTTCTTCCTTTTTTTTTTTTCCGTTGTATTTCTGCCTTCTTTATCAAAAATCAAGTGTCCTTAGATGTGTGGATTTGTGTCTCAGTGTTTTATTCAAGTCCACCAATCAACCTGTGTGTTTCAATTCCAACACCATATAGTTTTTATTAGAATAGCTCTGTAAAAGATCTTGAAATCAGGATGGTGATAAACTCTGGAGGTTCTTTTATTGTACAGGATTGTTTTAGATATCCTGTGTTATTTTGTTTTCCCATTTGAAGTGGTTTTTCTTTCAAGGTATGTAAAAAATTGTTTGGAATTTTTATGGGGATTACACTGAATCTTTAGGTTGCTTTTGGTAGGACAACCATTTTTACTATGTTAATCCTCCCTATTCAAGAGCCTGGGAGATCTTTCCATCTTCTGATACCTTCTTCAATTTCTTCCTTCAAATATAAAATTATTGTCATATAAGATTTTCACTTGTTTCATTAGAGTTATACCATGATATTTTATATTATTTGTGACTACTGTGAAGGGCGTTGTTTTCTTGATTGCTTTCTTAGCCTATTTATCATTTTTATAAATGGCTATTGATTTTTTTTAGTTAATCTTGTATCCTGCCACTTTGCTGAAGATATTTGTCAGCTGTAGGTCTTCCTTGTTAGAATTTTTCTGGTTACTTATATAAACTATCATACCATCTATGAATAGCGATACTTTGAATTGTCCCTTTCTAATTTTTTTATCATCTTGATCTCCTTCTTATTGCTTGAGATAGAACTTCAAGCCCTATATTGCACAGATATGGAGATAGTAGACAGCATTGTCTTGTTCCTGATTTTACTAAAATTGCTTTAAATTTCCATTAAATTTGATGTTGTCTATAGACTTGCTGTAAATTGCCTTTATTATGTTTTGTTCCGTGTATCCCTAATCTCTCTAAGACTTTTGTTATGAAATGGGTTGGACTTTTTCAAAGGCGTTTTTACATCTAATGAAATTATCATGCAAGGTTTTCTTTACAGTTTGTTCTTATGGAGAATTACATTTACTGATTTTAGTATATTGAACACTCCACATATCTCTGGAATAAAGCTTGCTTGATCATGGTGGATGATTTTTTTTATGTATTTTTGTGTTTGGTTTACAAGTATTTTATTGAACATTTTTGCATCTATGTTCTTAGGGAGACTGGTCTCTTATTCTCTCTTTGTTGAATCTTTTTTTTTTATGGTTTATGTATACGGGTGACTGTGGCTCACAAAGAGAAAGATTTTTTTTTAACAGGGTCTCCTTATGGAGCTCAAGAGATCTATGAACTTGCTAACTCTAATTTCAGTCTTCAAGTGTTGGGTTCTCAGGTATGTACCTGGCAAATTTTAGTCATAAGCAGTTGAGAATAATTGCATACAAACATTATTCCAGCCCTCACATTTACCTAGCAACAGGAGACAAATTGACAAAGGCATTTGTTATGGTTTTACTAAAAGTTGTCTTCCTTAGAGGTAATGATGGTTCCCAACTATTGGGGACTCTGAAAACATAAGGAGGCAGAAGCAAGCTGGAGGAAATTGATGAGTGTGAAAATGTTCTTTAAGGCTGTATCCTGTTCCAGACCCTTGCTGATCACTCTCTATGCCTCTTGTTTGGCTTGTAGTGAATAGACTCTGGTCCATTCTTTCACTGCTATGATATTCTGCCTCACCATGGGCCCAAGTTCAGTCCATGTCTTCTGTAACTATTCTGTCACAGGCTCAAAAATGGATTGGATAATATCCTTCCCATTCTCTCACCATAGGTACTTTTAGACCTTTATAAGCCTGAAGACTACATTAGAATAATCTGTGTAACAGAGTTTACTGATTGTCACCATTCAATATTACTTTCCTTTATTTTTGTCTTTTCATAATTCTCCTTCCCTGAAGACTCAATGTCTTTTTACTTCATCTTCTCTAGGAAATTATACCCTTTCATTAGTTGCTCTGTAAACATACATTCCTTTACCAAATTTTTCAGTTACTCATCTCTGGGTAGTCACAAGTACAATATTTGCAATATATATGTTAATAGACACTTCGGTTTATTTTTCTCTTGTTAGTTTCTCTCTTATAAGTCTTATTTAAAGAACTCCAGGCAGACAGCCTGGAAGCTAAACTTCTTTTCCCTTTCTTTCAGTCTAATTCAGATTCTAATGTTTCACTTTACAAAAGTATAGAAAGTAAAAATTAGCTTTAAATGCTGGCAATGAGAAAATAAGCCATTTATTAGCCTAAGTCCGATCCCTTAACAGTTGCAGGACACTTATAAGGAGAATTAGGCTTGTGAATTCAGATTCTCAGTGGGGCACAAGTGGACCAAGAGAGTCATTAAATTACTCTGGACTTTAGTATCTGCATTTATAAAAATAGGTAAATAATATTTGAAAGTGATTCTGTGATGTTTAAAATTAATATTGCTTAGAAGGGCATTTGCACTTATTAAATACCATTTAAAAACCATTCTCCAAGAAGCATTGTTTTTTTTAAGAGACATGATTGTTATTGAAGAGGATGTATTAATACTTTAAAGAAATGTTTTCTCAGCAATTACTAGGTACAAGCAAAGAGCTAGGTGGAACAATGAAGGAGGAAAGGGGCACCACCTAGTCAGCTGGATTACCTAAATCAATTCTGGTCTTCAAAAACCTGACACATGTTGAAATTCATGTCTGAATATTTAATAATGGTAAAGAAGAAAAAGTGTCCTTCTCAATGCATCTTAGATTTTGCATTTGGGGCCCCCAATATGAAACAAAGTATAAAGAAAGGTTAATGAGAGAAAGTTGACTAACATATGCACCATACACATGAAAAGATCCAGAAACACAAATGGATCGGAGTAACCCTGACACAGAATTATACTACCAAGTCCATGCTGGTCTAGAAGTAACTGTGAACTCAAATATGTGGAGTCCTCCTGTCTCAGCCTCCTCTGTGTTGAATTGAAAGGCCTGAACCACTATATTTGACATTATTTTAGTTTCTTATATAGGGTGTGACTATGTTCCTCAAGCTTGTTTTACTGTGATCTTCCTGCCCCAGCTACCATGCCTTGTTTATGTCTTGGGGCTCTATGTTATGTTAGATTAAAATGAATGGAAACTGTTTTGGAGTGTCTAGGTATGTGATGCCAATTATGAAAAAGTAGCCAGGAGGAGCATAATAAAATAAGGCTGTTTGCTCAGCTTTGTGCACAGATTTAAGTCATGCTTTATCCATAATAAGAGTTAGTAGGGACCCTTCTCTTCTTGGCATGAGAGAGGGAAATGTCTCAGCAAACACCAGTTTTATCTACACATGAAAATTTCTTTTCCAAAAGGAAAATCCTTCCCTCATTTAGAGTTTTACTTGTATCGAAACATTTTCCTGGATCCTTTAGGTCAATATAATCCATAGGCTAATGAGATATATTTTGATACACCTTGTCCTTATAGTTTTTCAAAATAACAAACTATAATTAGTTTTTACTCTCAAGGAATTTATATTCTGGCAAGGGAAGCAGTACTGTTAAATAACTAAATAGAAACAGAATTCTACTTGTCAGTAGTGATGGGATAGGTGCACATACAAAGGGAGATTTAGTCAAGTGAGAGACCTGTGAACTGTAACCTTTCTTTTATTGCTCTATATATCTGTTAAAGCCTATAATTGACTTAATGGAATATCTTCAAAGCAAGTACTGGATAGAAACCTGTTTTTCTATTGTACATTCAGGGTGCTAGGGAGTTCTGTCCAAGTAATAAAAGAAATTAAAATCAGAAATATATACAAAGGCATATATAGAGAATCCCAGTCTGAACAGTATGAGAACCTGTTTATAGAACACACTCACATATACACAAACATAGGCTCCTGCACTCATTTATGCCATGTATTGTACATACATACATGCACACAGACACACTCAAACTGAGATTTAGAGAGGATTAATTCATATGCAAAAGCTTTAATGGAAGCCTTCTCTGAGGAAGAGGAGAAAGAAAGGCTGTGTAGATGTGTATGGGTGGATGCAATGATACATAGAGAAATTTAGTTCAGGCTACACCAATTCAGAAGAAGAAGTAAGCCCTTTTTATTGGATTGGTTAGAATAATACAAGATCCAGGACTTAGAGTTCTAATATCTCTTTCATAAGAGCACTAATCCAATTCCTAGGAGATCTGTCACCATGACCTAACACCTACTAAAACTCTATGGATTAAGATTTTCACATATATTTAGATATGGACCCATTTGCTTATAATCATGGTAGGAAGATTGTAAACTCAAGTTAACCTTGGGCTACATAGTGTGTTCCAGGCCAGCTTCAGTTTCAGAGTGAGATCTTATCTCAAAAAAAAACCCATTTGTCAACATAATAATTGGGGATAACCAAGTATTCAAGTGTTCAGTCTATAGCATCTTATTTCATACCAAGTAACAAAAACATTGTTAAGAGAAAAAGCATTTGAAGGATGTAACGTTACATATTTTTTAAGTCATGTTTTGAACCTGTTTGATTTTTTTGTTTGTTTGTTTTTTTGTTTTTGCTACATTACAGATCAAGCCTAGGGTATTGCATCTGCTGGGTTAATACATTATCAATGAGCTACTTCTAGATTTCTCTTCCCCTTTTGTTGAGATGTGATAAATAGCCCAGTCTTGTTGAAAGCATACTATGGAGTCCTTGAACTGTCAATGATGTTTCCTGGGTGATGTAGTTAGAGGTGTGTGTTACCTCTTCTAGGTTTGGAAGGTGTGTGTGTGTGTGTGTGTGTGTGTGTGTGTGTGTGTGTGTGTGTTTGTGTGTGTGTGTCCATATGTATGTATGAAAGAGAGAAAGAGAGAAAGGGAGATATTTGTCCATTTGTATGTGAGTATAGGAGCACATGTGTACATGTGAAGGTTATAGAATAAGCTTGAGTTTTGGTACTTATCTTCTACATTACATGACAAGGTCTTTCTATTGTTTGCTGTTACAGATGCCAGATTAACTGGCCTGTGAAACTGGCAATTCTCCTTCCTTTACCTCCAATTTTGCTGTAAGTAAACTGGAATTATAAATGCATGCTATTTCTCCCAGCTTTATATGGGTCTTGGGGATTCAAATATGGTTCCTCATGCATATAAAGCAAGTGTCACTAAACCACAATCTACCCATCCTGAATAAATGTTGACCTTGACATATGAGTATGACTAATTGGAAAGAATATTCACAAATAGGTCAGTTGTTATTATAAATGTGTTAAAAATCTAAGAAGCCATTAAGGGAAAAAAGTGTTTCACTGTATACAAGTGTATATGTAACTTCATACTTATGAAAAGAAAAAAATAAACCAAACGTTAACAGAATTTATAAAGTAGTAAATATAAAAGACTGAAAAGAATGAAAACAAAAGTTTGGGATGAATAGCTGAATAAAGTATTACGTTATATAATTAATGTTGTGGAGTTGCTTAAGATTGTCAATGATGTTACTATTGACTTTTTGCAAGTATAAAGAAAAGTTGGTATTTTTATAAAAGTTTTATAAATTCTTTGAAGCAATTTGCTATAAATTCCCAAGGCAACCAGCAGGTCCTGTGATTCACTAAGATGATTCCAGGTCCTACCAGGAGAGTTATATCTGTGGATTGTTAACGAAAGGGTGCAAAGTACAATTGGCAAAGGGGAAAGACACATGGAAGGATACCAAATTCGAGAATCTAAGAGCATTCTCTCATTGGAGTCTTGGGAGGACAGGCTAAATCCCTTTAGCATCAAATTATGACAATATTTGTGAAATGTTTTCTATCAGTGAAGCTCATTAGAGACTCAGCACCCAAAATTATTCTTGGAAATGGGTCACATATGTGTTGCTTACCTAGCATGAAGTAAAATGTAGGCTCAAGGAAGATAATTGTCATAAACTAATTTGTTTGTACTATCTAGGCACTGTGAATACTCTAATCAGTTATAAAAGCCTTAAATTGTGATGTTATTTAATGTTTATCATATATCTAAGAAGTCACTGGTTAAGAACACTTGGTGATCTTATAAAGATTCAATTCCCAGCACACAATCAGGCAGTTTACAACTACCATTAACTCCAGTTTTAAGGGAACTAAGCCCTCTTCTGGCTTCCACATCTACCTACACACAAGTCTCTCCCCTTTTGCTCACACTTACTTACAAACACACACACACAAACACAGAAACACACAAATAAATATTTAAACATGTAATCAGTATCTGAACAATTCAATGTAATCCGTGTTTTCTTTTTTTATACTTATAGTTGGTTTATTTCACATTCAAGCATATACACTACATAAAATCTTAATATATGTTAAACAATATCAATTTTCTAAAATCTATGTTCCTCTCTGCCTCTCTGGTTTTTATGTTTTCTAGTTTTTTTTTTTTTTGCTTTTTTTTTTAGATATAATACTGTTGGCCAGGTAATAGTTTCTTATAGGCTAGTTCTGTCTTAAGTATTAACCCATTTGTGTTAATCTATGTATTTTCATGTGGTCTCCTCTTACCCTCGGAGAGCCAGCAGGCGTCCAGCTCTCTCCAGATTCTCCATCTTGACTCCTCCTTCCTACTTCCTATTTCCTCCTTGTCTCCTAGTCCCTCCTATCTTCCTTTCCTATTGGCCAGCAGTGCTTTATTCATTAACCAGTATGAGAAACATATATACAGAATGACATCTGCCATCATCTCCTCTTTTCTCTCTAAATAAAAAGAAGGGTTTTAACCTTAACATAGCAAAATATATCATATCATACAAGTTATCAAGTAAGAATCACAGTTAAAAATATTTAGTTCATTAACATTTAGCAAGATTTAGAGAAAATATTCCATCATTTATTCTATATTTGTGTGTCTAAAGTCTATGTAACTTATCTTTAATCCTAATTAAGGAAAACTATAACCATAACTATTTGTCTTCAACACCCTCAAAGACCACAGAAGAATAATATATAAACTCTAGAAATGACAGAGACATCTTGCCTTGTCAGTCATCTGAAGTTCTTCTGTAATCTTTCATCTTCAGCCCATAGGCCCTAGTGTGCCTGGCAGACTCCTCAGCAAATCAGGAAACTTTAAACTGTCTTCTTGTATTGGCAGTTTGTCAGTCAATTTTCTCTGTGTCCTGCAGACTGTCTGGCAGATTGTTCCATGAAGCAGGAACTCTGTAGCAATGTCCATCTTGAAACAGCAGTCACTTTTCTGTGGGTCCTGCATGTCTAGTTTATATAGCACAAAGTCAAACAGTCCATACGAGAGCAGTACCTTGTCCAAATGGCTAGTCTTGCCATATTGGAAGTAACTTCATAACACGTTTCTTCGATGTCCACCTTCCTTTCTGATGCAGGTGGTGTTGCCAGGAGCATTTATGTCTCACTGTCAAGAAAAACCCTAAACCATTTTAAATGCCATATTCTGTAGGCCTTTGAAAGGTTGGAAGAATTCCTATCTATCTCAAATAAATCTCTGTGGCTCTTTAAAAACCTAACTAACTCTAAGCTTTGACTATCATAGGTAATTATCTATAATCTGTACTACATTACACATTACATTTTTAAATGAGTTTTATAAACACAATACCTAAACAAGAGGAGAAATATACATATGACAAATTTGACCTTAAATTGTATCAATAAATGAAAATCCATTCCAAAACAAAGTATTCATATCTATATCATAATCCATATTTACCTTTAAAAGATTGGTTGTGGTTATTAACCATTTATAACCAACTCCATTTAAATAAAAACAAACATTTATAAACAATGTTTGGAATTTGGGCATCGTTCTTTCCAAACTGCTTCCTGATGGTAGGGGGTGCTGTTATGGGGGATATCTAAGAAGATGCAGAAATCCTGGCTGTAGTCTGCAAGGCAGGTTTGTTCAAGCTCTTTTGAATGTTGGATCACCAGGAATGCTGTTTCAGGGGATCTGGCTTGATCAAACCACATTAGTCTGGAATCCACAGCTTTTCATTTTCTGTGGAATCAAAAAGAGAAATCCGTTTCCCCAGTAACTTGTCCTTAGATTTAAATTTTGGAGTCAAAGCATTTTTAAAATATTTATATTGAATCATTTTCAGCAGCATTTGTTTTAACAGTTGTTGTTTCCTCAGCAGTCAAACAATACAAAGACAATATAATACCATAGAGTGTCCAGATTTTTTCCATTTATGTTTTTTTTTTATTCTGTTTCTTTGATTTTTTTTTTTTTTTTGAGACAGGGTTTGTCTGTGTAACCCTTATCTGTCCTGGAATTTATTCTGCATACCAGGTTAACTTTGAAATCACAGATATCTGCTTGTCTCTGTCTCCCGAGTGTTGAGATTAAAGGCATGTGCCACCACACCCAGCTCCTTGCTGTATTTTTAAAACCATTTTATTTCTTTTTTTAAGATAAAATATTTATTTTTTTATATATTTTTAAATTTAATTTATTATTTTATATGTCGATCCCAGTTCCCTCTCCCTCCCTCACTCCTTCACTCCCTCCCTCACTCACTTTTAGCCACTCTGCCCTCTCACATGCACCCTAACCAGGCTCCCCTCCCATCCCCCCACCCAAATTCATATGTAGGGCAATGCCATCCAGTTGGGGTCATGGAGATCTGACAGGTCATTTGAAGTAGGAACTAGGGCTTCTCTCCTGTCTCTAGGTTAAGGCAGTTATCCCTACATGGGGGAGATGTTTGCAAGGTCCATTTGTGCACCAGGGATACATCCTGGCTCCACTGTCTGAGGTCCCTTAGACTGTTGAGACTTTCTGGCTGAGACCCATATTCAGGGGGGCCTGAGTCAGTCCCATGCTGGCTTCTCAGCTATCAGTCTTGGGGCTGGTTAAACCCCCTTGTTCAGGTAAGCTGTCTCTATGTGTTTCTGCAGCCTGGTCTTGTCCTCTCTATCTGCATCTGGGTTCTAGTTTAACTCAGTGTTAATGTGCGAGTGTTTGCTCCTGTTTCCAACAGGTAGTAGATGAGGGATCCATGGATAACTTACTTGTTGGTCTCACTATCCAGGAAGGGCATTTATGGTAGCTTTTCAATGGATGCTCAAATTGTTAGTTGGCGGCAGTCTTATAGTTCTCTAGAGCTTTCGTTGAGATCAATTTTCTCTTCAAACCAATATTGGCTCCCTCTTTTAAGGTCTCTCTCTCTCTCTCTTTCTCTCTCTCTCTCTGTCTGTCTTTCTGTCTCTCTCTCTCTTTCTCTCTCTCTCTCCTGTCTTCTATTCCTAACCAGACTCAATCTTCCTAGTTGCAAGTGTTTTCCTCTCCTCCCACACACTTTCTCTTACTTCTCCTCCATTTACTGCCCCCCCACTTCCTCTATGCTCTGGGGGACTTGTCCCTTCCTGCTTCTGTGAGGGATGTTATATAAATCTCTTAGAATAAACCTTGTATCCTAGTTCCTCTGGTGGTATGAATTATAGGCTGGCGATCCTTTGATCTAGGGCTAAAATCCATATATGAGTGAGTACATACTGTGTTCCTCTTTTTGTGGCTGGATTACCTCATTCAGGGTGGTTTCTTCAAGTGCCATCCACTTGCCTGCAAATTTCAAGATACCATTATTTTTTTCTGCAGAGTAGTATTCCATTGTGTAGATGTGCCACATCTTCATTATTCATTCTTCAATTGAGGGGCATCTAGGTTGCTTCCAGGTTCTAGCTGTTACAAATATTGCTGCTATGAACATAGTTGAACAGATGTCTTTGTTGCATGGATGTGGATCATTTGGGTATATGCCTAAGAGGGTGATTGCCGGGTCCTGTGGTAAACTAATTCCCATTTTCCTGAGGAACCGCCATACTTACCTCCAAAATGGCTGCATGAGTTTGCACTCCCGCCAGCAGTGGAGGAGTGTTCCCCTTTCTCCACAGCATGAGTCATCATTGGTGTTTCGAATTTTAGCCATTCTGGCAGGAGTAAGGTAGTATCTCAAAGTTGTTTTGATTTGCATTTCCCTGATAGCTAAGGATGTGGAGCACTTTCTTAAGTGTCTTTCAACATTTTTGACTTCTTCTATTGAGAATTCTTTCTTCAGTTATGTACCCCGTTTTTTCATAGGTTTACTTGGTGTTTTGTTGACTAGTTTCTTCAGTTCTTTGTATATTTTGGAGATCAGCCCTTTGTCAGATGTAGGATTGGCGAAAATCTTTCCCCATCTGTGGGCTGCCGTTTGGTGTTGTCCACTGTGTCCTTTGCCTTACAGAAGCTTCTAAGTTTGAAGAGGTTCTATTTATTAATTGTTGCTCTCAGTGTCTGTGCCCATGGAGTTATGTTCAGGAAGCAGTCTCCTATACCAGTTTGTTCAAGGGTACCTCCTACTTTCTCTGCTAAGAGATTCAATGTGGCTGGATTGATGTTGAGGTCTTTGATCCATTTGGACTTGAGTATTGTGCATAGCAAGAGACATGGGTCTATCTGCAGTCCTCTACCCACCATCATCCAATTGTGCCAGCACCTTTTACTGAAGATGCTCTCCTCACCCCATTGTATAATTTTAGCTGTTTTGTCAAAAATCAGGTGTTCTTCGGTGTGTGGTTTAATATTAGGATTTTCAATTCGACTCCATTGGTCTACCTGTCTATATTTGAGCCAATACCAGGATGTTTTCAGAACTATCACTCTGTAGTAGAGCTTAAAGTCAGGAATGGTGATGAATCCTGAATTTCTTTGATTGTATAGCATTTTTGGGGGGGAGCTATCCTGGGTCTTTGTTTTTCCATATAAAGTTGATTATTATCCTTTCAAGGTCTGTGAAGAATTGTGGTGGGATTTTAATGGGGATTATATCGAATCTGTAGATTGCTTTTGGCAAGATTGCCATTTTTACTATGTTTATCCTACCTATCCAAGAGCATGGGAGATCTTTCCATTTTCTGTTATCTTCTTTAATATCTTTCTTTAGAGCCACAAAGTTCTTATTATATAGGTCTTTTACTTGTTTGGTAAGCATTACCCCCAAGATACTTTATGTTGCTTGTGGCTATAGTAAAGGGTGATGTTTCTCTGATTTCTTTCTCCATCTCTTTGTCGTCTGAAAAAAGTAGGGCTACTTATTTTTTTTTTAATTTATCTTGTATCCTGATAGTTTGCTGAAGGTGTTTATCAGCTGTAGGAGTTCCCTTGTAGAGTTTATTGAGTCACTTATGTAAACTATCATATCATCGGCAAATAGAAACAGTTTGACTTCTTCCTTTCCAGTTTGGATCCCCTTGATCACATTTTGTTTTCTTTAGCATTAGTTAGAACTTCCAGTACAATATTGAAGACATATGGAGAGAGAGGGCAGCCTTGTCTTGTTCCTGATTTTAAAAGAATTGGCTTAAGTTTCTATCCATTCAGTTTGATGTTGGTAGTTGGTTTGCTGTATATTGCTCTTATTATGTATAGGTATGGTCCTGTTATCCCTGTGTCTCCAAGATATTTATCATGAAAAGGTGTTAAATTTTATCAAAGGTTTTTTCAGCATCTAGGGAGATAATTATATGGTTTTTATTTTTCAGTTTGTTTATATGGTGGATCACATTGATAGATTTTCGTATGTTAAACTATCCCTGCAATACAAGGATGAAGCCTACTTGGTCATGGTGGATGATTTCTCTGATGTATTCTTGAACTTGGTTTGCCAGTATTTTATTGAGTATTTTTGAATAGATAGTCATCAGGGATATTGGTCTGTAGTTTTCTTTCTTAGTTGTGTCTTTGTGAGGCTTGGGTACCAAGGTTATTGTGGCCTCATAAGAAGAGTATGGCAATGAACCTTCTGTTTCTATTTTGTGGAACAGTTTGAGGAGTATTAGTTCTTCCTTGAATGTCTGGTAGAATTCTGCACTCATTCCATCTGTCCCTGGACATTTTTTGGTTGGAAGGCTTTGATGACTGATTCTATTTCATTGAATGATATAGGTCTATTTAAGTTGTTTGCTCTTCTTGTTTTCATTTTGGTAATTGATAGTTTTCCAGAAATTTGTCGATTTCCTTTGAATTTTCAATTTTTGTGGAATACAGGTTTTCAAAGTATGACATGAAAATTGTCTGGATTTCCTCTGTGTCCCTTGTTATCTTCCCCTTTTCGTTTCTGATTTTGTTAGTTTCCATGTTCTCTCTCTGCTTTTTTGTTAGGTTTGTCTATTTGTTGATTTTCTTGAAAAACAGAATAATTGTTGCATTGATATTTTTATTGTTTTCCTGGTTTCTATTTTGTTGATTTTAGCCATCAAGTTGATTATTTCCTGGCATCTACTCATACGGGGTGAGTTTGCCTCTCTTTGTTCTGAGGCTTCTATTTGCGCTATTAATTCTCTTATGTGACAATCCTCTGTTTTCTTCATATGGGCACTTAGTGCAATGAGCTTCCCTCGTAGCACTGCCTTCACGGTGTCCCATAAGTTTGGGTTTGTCATATCCTCATTCTCGATGAGTATTAGAAAGTCCTTAATTTCTTTATTTCTTCTTTGACCCAGGTGTGGTGCAATTGCACGTTGTTCAGTTTCCATGAGTTTGCAGGTTTTCTGCTATCAATGTTGTTGTTGAATTCCAATTTTAAATCATGTCTGATAAGGTACAGGGGACTACTCCTATTCTCTTGTATCTGTTGAGGTTTTTTTTTTTTTTTTTTTTTTTTTTATGCCACCTAGTATGTGGTCGATTTTTGAGAAGGTTCCATGTGGAGCAGATAAGAAGGTATATTCTTTTGTGTTTGGATGGAATGATTTATAGATGTATGTTAAACCCAGTTGAGACATAACTTCTGTTAGTTCTTTTGTTTCTTTGTTAAGTTTCTGATTTGTGGTCCTCTCTAGTGTTGAGATTGTTGTATTGAAGTCTCCCACTCTAAGTGTGTGAATTTTATATGAGCTTTGAATTTTAGTAGTGTTTATTTTACAAATGTGGGTGCGTTTGTATTGGGGGGGTTGATGTTCAGACCTGAGACTTTGTGTTGATGGATTTCTCCTGCGATGAATACGAAATGACCCTCTTCATCTCTTTTGAATAATTTTGGTTTGAAGTCTAACTTGTTAGATATTAGCATAACCATGCCCGCTTGCTTCTTGGATCAGAATATCTTTTCCCAACCCTTTACCCGGATGTAATGTTTATCTTAGAAGCTTAAATGTGTTTATTGTATGCAGCAGAAGGATGTTTTCTGTCTTCATATCCATTCTGTTAGCCTATGTCTTTTTATAGGTGAGTTAGACCATTAATGTTGAGAGTGAGTAAGGACCATTGATTGTTGATGCTTGTTTGTTTTAGGTTTGTTGTTGGGAGTGGTATTGTGAGTATATTTGTTCTTCTTTACCCTTGGTTTCTGGTGTAGTTGGATTATCTTTTGCCTACATTTTTGTGGGCACAGTTACCTTCCTTGGGTTGGAGTTTTCCTTCCAATATTTTCTGTATGGCTGGATTTGTAGATGTGTATTGGGAAAATCTGGTTTTGTCATTAAATATCTTGTTTTCTCCATCTATAGTGATTGAGAGTTTTGCTGGGTATAGTAACCTAGGCTGGTATCCGTGTTCTCTTAATACTTATAGAACATCTATCCAAGACCTTCTGGCCTTGAGGGTTTCCATGGAGAAGTCAGGTGTAATTTTGATAGGTCTGCCTTTATATGTTACCTGTCCTTTTTCCTTCACTGCTCTTAATATTCATTCTTTATTTTGTATGCTTGGTGTTTTGATTATGATATGTCAAGGGGTCTTTTTTCTTTGGTCCAGCCTAATTGGGGTTCAGAATGCTTCTTGTACTTTCATGGGCATGTCCTTCTTCAGATTGGGAAAGTTTTCCTCAATGATTTTGTTGAATATGTTCTCAGCACCTTTGAGCTGGGCTTCCTCATTTTCCTCTATGACTGTTATTATTAGGTTTGGCCTTTTCACGGTGTCCTACATTTCCTGGATGTTTTGTGTTAAGGATTTGTTGGATTTATGATTATGTTTGGTCAATGAATCTATTTCTTTTAGTATGTATTCTGTGCCTGATAGTCTCTCTTCCATCTCTTGAAATCTGTTGGTTATGCGTATATCTGTAGTTCCCAATTTTTTGCCCAGTTTTTCTATTTCCAGCATTCCTTTGGTTTATGTTGCCTTTATTTTCTCTATTTTAGTTTTCAAGTCTTGAAGTATTTGTTTTACCTGCTTAATTATTTTTTCTTGGCTTTCTGTACTTTCTTACTGTCTTTATGAATTTTTTTCATTTCTTCAACTTTTTTGTTTCTTTTTTCCTACATTTCTTTTAGGGATTTTCTTCATATCTTCTTTTATGGCATCTATCATTTTTATGATGGTAAATTTTAAGTTGTTCCCTTCTGCTTCCTCTGCTTTGTTGTGTTCCATTCTAGTTGTGGTAGTTTTCCTATATTCTGGTTGTGTCATGCTTGTCTTTCTGTTGTTAGGTGTTTTAATGTATTGCTATCTTCCCATAGCTTCTTCCAGTAGGTGTTGGTGGGGTCTCCCTCTCTCTCTATGGTACTTCCCTGGTGGGCTTATGTGGGTCAGTGGTTCAATATCTGTAACTCTGGGTGGTCCAAGCTCTATATGGGGTCTCTCCTTAGACAGGGATCCAGGGGTGGTGTCAGGGATGAGGATCTGGTAGAAGATGCCTGCAGAAACTCAGAGTGGTCCCGCAGAGATAGGCGGGTCTTTGGGAGGGGTTCGGAACTCCAGCAGAGTACCAGCCTTGTGGGTCAGAGACCAAGCAAGTGGAAATTACAGGTGGTCCGGCGTGTATAGGCAGGTCTCCTTTGTTCAGAGTTGCTCTGAGAAGTCCCTGACATAGGGTTGACAGTTGGTTCCACCCTCTGTCCTTGTGCTCAACCAGAGCGGTGGGACAGTGGTCAGGGTAGGGCACAGTGTAGGGGGGTAGACTCACAGTGGGGATGGGTGGGGGTGCATCAGAGCTCCAAGGGTGCTTTCGATGGGGACTGAACACAGGAGCAGGGGGATCAGGGGGATCAGGGGCCAACCCTGGGAGTCTGGGGAGGGGAGGTTGTAGGGGAGAGGCTGCCCCAGTTGGGCCCAGACTCACCTCTGGCCAAAGTCTGCGGAAAGAATAGAAAGGCTGGGCTGATACTTGGGAAATTTCTGCACAGGCTGGAGAGATGGCTCACAACCAAAAACCCATGTTTTCTTAAAGTTTTGTTTTAGATTTACATTTATGTCTCTCATCTGTTTTTTCATATTTTCAGAATAATGTTGTATATAGTATAAATAAGTATCCTGTTCATTTATATAGCTGCAAATATCACATTCTTCAAGTATTGATTGTTTACAAAGTATTGTTGGAATTCAGTTGATAACAAATGTAAGGATCCATTTTTGCTTCTGAAGTATGTTCCATTGATCTATGCATGAGTCTCATCTCAATACAATATTGCTTTAAAAGTATGAGTTTGTGGTTTATAATAAGTATATTAAAAATTAAAATGTTAAAGTACTCAAAAATGTTCTATTTCCCAAAATTATTTTAGATATTTTAATCTTTTGTGTACATATGTATGTGTATCTATAAATAAATAAATAAAATCTTAATATATATGTTAAGATCAGTTCCTAAGTTTGAGCAAAAGGGCTATTGCATGTGTTTTTGTTTTTTCTTTCATTAAGTCTGTAAATAAATCTAAGTAAAACTATATTCATAATTAATTTTGATCTTCAGTCCATGAGGTCATCCAAGCCTTGACCTCATCCTCACTAGGAGAGGTGAGTGTCTGACCTTCTCCTGCCTCCCCTGCTCATTGGAGGCCCTTGACCTGTCAGGTTGCCCTGTCCCACCCACCACATCTATAGAGACTTGGGGACAGTCCCAAACCACCCAGCATTGCATTTGTCACCCTTGTAACCTTGACCCTGCCTGTACTGGGAAAAATGTTGGGTGCACCCTCCTGACACCCCAAACAATGCAACTCCACATCTCACACCATTGAAGCCTTGGCCATGTTCCCACTGGGAAAAAATCAACTACCTAAACCACAGACCCCACCTACACCAATTGGAGGAAAGGGGATCCCCTGTATCACAGGTCCTACCTGCACGAACTGAGGAAGAGATGGGTAGATGACAGTATATGGACACATTCAACAACTTAAAGCATAATATGACACCATCAGAGTCTAGGGATTCTATATCAGTAATACCTGAACATCCAAATGCTGGTGAAGCAGAAGAAAATTACCTTAAGTAGAATTTTATGAAGATGACAGAGGCCCATAAAAAGGAAATAAAAATAGAATACTCCCTTAAAGAAATGGAAGAATAGACAAAAAATGGAAGAATTGGATGGGGGAAGGCAAACAAAGAAAATATAAAAAATGAACAAAGGTCTTAAATAAGGCAAGGGAAGCCAAGTAACAACAATCAATCAGGTGAAGAAATCAATTCAAACAGTTTAAGACCTGAAAGCTGAAATTGAGCAATAATGACACTAACTAAAGAATGCTGGAAATAGAAAAACTGGGTAAACAATCAGGAACTACAGATGCAAACATAACCAACAGAATACAAGACACAGAAGAGAGAATCTTGGGTGTTAAAGGTACTCTAGGGGAAATAGATTTATTGACCAACAAATCTTTCACACACAATATCCAGGAAATGTGGGACACTGTGAAAAGATCAAACCTAAGAATAATAGGTATATAATAATAGTCCAGCTCAAAGTCACAGAAAAGATATTGAACAAAATCATAGAAGAAAATATTCCTAACCCAAAGAAGGGCATGCCTAGGAAAGTACAAGAAGCTTAAAGAACACCAAATAGACTGGAGACGCCCAAAATTCCCCTCACCACATAGTAAGCAAAACACCAAACATACAGAATAAAGAATATTGAGAGCTGCAAAGGAAAAAAGCCCAAGTAATACATAAAGGCAGATCTATCAGAATTACATTTGAATTCTCAATGGAAATTCTGAAAGCCAGAAGGTCCTGAATACATTTTCTACAAACATTAAGAGAGTACAGGTGCCAACCCAGACTATTATACCCAGCAAAGCTTTCAATCAATATATGTGGAGGAAACAAGATATTCCATGACAAAACAAGATTTAAGCAATGCATAACCACAAATCCCGCCCTACAGAAAATACTGGAAGGAAAACTCCAATCCAAGGAAGTTAGCTATACTCACAAAGACATAAGCAACAGACAATCACAACCCATAAGCATAGAACTCTTTTCCATTTAATTTTCACTATAAATTTCAATCTGTAGGATTTTGTAATATTAATTGTATAAACTTGACTTCTTTAGCTCAATTTATTCCAAAAACATTTTATTATTTTTGTTGTGAGTGAGGAAGGAATCAATCTTAATTTAGACTGCCCCTTCAATGCTGAAACAAATTTTTCATATGTGCTGCTCTTGAGTTCTGCTAACTCTTTTATTAGTTAGAATGCTTTCCTTTGTTCAATTCTTAGTATGTTCTCCCTATAGTATTATGTCATCTTTGGGTAGATATTTGGACACCTTCTTTTTTAATCTAGATGTATCTACTACCCCTCCATTTGATTGCATTGACTCCAGTACAATATTGAAAACTTCTCTTGCTTCCAGTCTTATGTTGAATCCTTTCACCACAAGTATGAGAGTCATTGTAAATTTTAGGTAGATAATCTTTATTAGGATAAAGAATTTATCTTTTATTCCAAGTTTATGGCGAGTCATTTTTATTATGTTCAATTGTTGGATTTTATCAAAGCCTTTATGGTTATTTATCAAGATTACATTTCCACCATCCCTTTGTCTATTAATATGATGTACTATATTATTTCCTTTTGTTGTACTATACTGTCATTGTTCAGAACATGATACTTGACAGTATGGCAGAGTACCACACTGAGTTATTTAAAACAAAAGGGACCAGAAAGACATCAGAAGCAAGTATTTCTGAATTTCTTCAGCTTTTCACGTTTCTTCTCTTTCTCCCTAATACAGTTATGTAAACTAGAATCATATTGAAATTAGGAGTGCAGAAATTTGCGTCAAATTTCTATGTGGTTGTAAAGTTTTGAACAATGTGTCTAATCTACTAAATCTGAATTTACAGGGTTCATTGTTTTAGGTGATTGTTACAATGGTCCAAAGATGACCCCCCCCCTTTGTCCCATTCTCTATGTAATATGTTGTCTTCCTCTACCCATTCCTGCTTCCTACTCTTCTCCTTTTTTTCTATCCATCTCTCTCTTCTTTTTCTCTACTCTCATTCTTTCTCTTACCAACAAAGCCTTGATATATAGCCAAAGTTGGTTTTAAAAGTATGGTCTTCCTGCCTGAACTTCTTGAAAATTGGAATTGTAAGAGTGCACAGCACTATTTATGGATATTACATTTTTTAATTTTCAAGAAATCTTCAGAGGGATTTTTGCATCTTTTACTTTAAAAATTTGCCCTCATAAGCTTTGAAATATATTTCTCTGTTATTTTTCATGGTAGTGATATTACTATTATTATAAGGTAAGATAATAGAAATGCTTGTGTAGTTATTTCACTTCATTTTCTTTTCTGGGAAGTCAATTGGTCAGCTAATAGTACGTAATCCTAAGAGCTCAGTTTTTTTTTTCTTGAAAATATGTATTTATTTAAGTTTAGAGTGTTGGAAATTTGCAAAAAGTAATTTTGTAGCATTTTCATGAAAAGTAGTGCATTTAGCAATGTTTCACTCTCCTTGTATGTTTCCCTGGGCCTAACAAGTAATGCATTTTATGATATCAGCACAGAGAGCCTGCACTTCAACTCATGATGGTCAAGTTATTATTAGCCTGATGCTATGGCTGCTGAGATGTGCTGTCCAGATTGCCACTTCAATCTGAAGTATTTATTTCCCAGGGGTGTTAGTTTCGGCCAATTTAGTGTTGAGTCCATCTTTAGGAGTCATCCTTGGCAGAAATTGTTTAATTTCCCAAGGTCATGATGCCCTTTCTGTGGGCCGCCAGCACTGAATTGTTGGCTGATGCACAATATAAAACCAGTCTTTCTTTCTCCAGTTGAGGTATCCCTAAACAGTTCAAAGTTTTCCATGAAACTCACCAGTCTCTGTCACCACTATGCTATAGCAGTTTCTTCCCTATTCCATTATACAGGCTCCTCATAAGAACATTTCCCTAATAACTATCTACATAGAAATGTAGACCTTTGAGTCTATTTCCAGGGACCCCAGCTTGGGTACCCTTAAAAGTTTTAGAAATCCTTGATGTGAAACCCTACATATGAAATTTAATTTGTCTATGTCACTTTTCTCTTTCATCTTGCATACAGAATTATTCTATTTTGTTATGCTATTAGTGAGCATCACTTAAAAAGTTTATTTTCTTGACTTTGATGCAAGGATACCTTGGGGCACTCACTGGCTAATGTGAGTTGGATAAGTGAGCAGACAGATGCATTATCGGTTTCTATTTTCTTCTTTCCTGAAAAGTATGTTAATGCTAGAAGCAAAGCTATGTTGGTTCCTGTTCTCACTTCTGTGACCAAATATCCACCAAGAAGCCTCCTATAGAGAAAATGTTTGTTTTACCTTAAAGTATCATGGTAGGGAAGACATTGTGGTAGAAGTAGCTCTCTACTATAGTAGTGGGATTCTGTGTGAGGCTACTTGTTCCCATCTGGGCAAATGATGGCATAAAGAAAATGGAATTCCATTGGGCAGGTTTTTTTTTTTTTTTTTTTTTTTTGCTTGTTTCCCCTTTATTCAGTGTAGGGCCCTTGTTAAGGCTTGCTCTTCCATTGTTACCTACTCCTTTGAGAAAACACATTCCCAAACAGTCACAAAGGTACTTCTCTAATGCCCTTGGTATTTCTAAATGAAATTAAATTTACAATCTGAATTAAGCATCAGAGGAGATGAAGGAAATCCCCTAAAAGTTTGTACCTTCAGATGTTAGAAAATTTCAGCTCCTTAATAATTGGCAGTCACTATTAAACATAACTTTTCATACTGAGAAAAATCAAATAAATTAGTGTCTTAATTTTTAAAACAACACTTAAAAATTCACTCTCCCTGCTTCCATCTTTTTCCCACTTTCCTTGCTTTATTGTGAAAGGACACACACACACACAGGAGAGAGAGGAGGATGGGGAGGGAAAGGGGGAGGGAGAGAGAGAGACAGAGAGACAGAGAGAGACTTGTTTTCAAAAACTCAAAGTCTTGACCCTCCTTTTTTGAATAGAAGATCTGGATTGTGCCTATGGAGGTAAAATATAACAAATACCACATTTAACAGGTATCATTTTCCAGATGTGGCAATGCATGCCTTTAACCATATTATTTGACAAGAGGAAGATCTTTGTGAATTTGAGGCCAGCCATTAGGACATAGTGAGAATGTCACCATGTATGTGTGTGTGTGTGTGTGTGTGTGTGTGTGTGTGTTTCTGTGCATATGACATTTATCTGTGCAAAGAGTGTATGCATGTTCATGAACATGTGAGTGCACACATGTGATGGGAGATGTCATTCTTTAAATATGTTTCTAGTATTGGTTAATTAATAAAGCACTGTTGACCAATAGGAAAGCAAGGATAGGTGGGACTAGGAGACTAGGAGGAGAGAGGAAGTAGAAGGGAGGAGTCAGCAGGGAGAGTCAGCAAGAAGAGAGTAGAGAGAACAGAATGCAGGCCCCTCTCTCCAGTAAGATGAGACTACATGGAAATAATTAGATTAATAGAAATGGGTTAATATTTAAGACAGAGCTAGCCAATAAGAAATGATAGTAACTGGCCAACAGCTTTTATATCAGAGTCTCTCTGTGTTATTTGGGGCTAATGAGGCTGTGGGCCTGCAGGGAAAAACATTACTCATAACACACATGTGCATATGGACACCAGATGGCAATCTTATATGTTTTTAAGGAGCCATACATCTTGTTTTGTATGACAAAGTCTCTGTTTTTGGCAATTATTAGACAAGGCTAGCTGGTCAGGTAGCTCCAGAGATTCATCTGTTTCTGTGTCCCTGTATCCCCTGTGCTAGGATTGAAAGTGTGTAGTAACCACACCTTGACTTTTGGGTAGATGATGGGGTTGAACTTTGGTCATGATGCTTGCCCAGTAAGCATTTTATCATGGGAACTACATCTTCAGCCCTTCTCTCACTGTTTTGAATGAACTGCACTTACTTCAGCCAAAATTAATTATTACCTTTATTGGTCTGAAAGTAGACCACACATAATCAATACACATAGCATTTAATCACTGAAAAAAGAAACCTACATTCATTATCTTACATAATCTATACAATTGTATTAGAAGGCTTGAGTCATTGTCTTTATTTCCTTCACTTCCCATAACCTTATAGAAATATTTACCAGTTTCTTCAGTTACTTACAGCTAGAGAAACGTAAAAGTAATGAAGTAAGGAAATAAATGGGTGTGAGGAATTATTTTTCATAATATATATATATATATATATATATATATATATATATACAGCTGGTTTAGTGATTTTTAAAAGTACATTTTTCTTTTTTAATGTATTTCTCTTTCCTGGCATGTTGCTTAATACTATTAGAAAACAGATAGAAGGCTAGATTTTATTTTTGTCTCCAAATTCAAATGAATGATCTTATTAATCACTGTAGCCACATATAAGTATGTTTCTGTGAGGGGAAAGTTTTCCAGATTACAAATTTGAGTCTCAGAAACATTAAGTAATTTTTCCAAGGTTCTTAAGTAGCAAAGTTTAAAAATGAACTTTGCCATTTTAAAGATATATTTTTATTATTCTTAATTATGTGTGTGTGTGTGTGCATGTGAATGAGATTGCCAGTGTAGTACGGAAGAGAATGTTGGATATGATGATGCTGGGGTACTAGGCAGTTACTAGCTACCCAATGTCAGTGCTGAGGACCAAAAATGGGTATTTTTCTAAAATAGTAAGCATTCTTAAATGCAGAAGCATATTTCTACCCATTTAGGCATTTTACTGAATTCAAAATTCTTTCTATATAATAAGTCCCATATAATTGCCCCTTCCTATTTCCTATTCCACTATCTTACTCAGAAGGTATTCTCAGATACCCCAATATAATAATATCTCTTAGACAATCTAGCAAATATGTTCCTTATTTCTGGAATACAGAATGTTTGTTCTCTCAGATTCAAACAAAATCCATCTCTATGATTCTTTTTTAATTGATATTGGGTTGTGGTTGAATAGGCTAAGATGAGATAAGTGTTTGATCATTAAGTTTCTGTTGTTGAGGTCAGGCTGCAGATTTTAGTTCAAAATATTGCTTGATAATAATTTTTTTCTTATTTTATCACCATCTCTCCATTTTCCCTTGTATTATATTTTTTTTCGTCATTTTCTCTGATTCTCTGTCACTCTACTTTTGTTTTTCATCCTCTCTGTCTATATCTATTTCGTTTTACTCTCTTTGCCAAGCTCCTCTCCATTTTTTAAGAACTCTTTTGTGTTTGTTTCTTTGCTTTTTTCATGGCCATGTACAAATGTGCTTTAGGAAGTTTTTCCTTCTTCAGAGATGTTTAGGTCTTCTAAATTAAATCATTTTGTTAAAAGTTTTTTCTCATAATAACTGTAACCATAAGAGAACTGACTAAACAGAAGAGATGAATATTTAATGATACATCCCCGAGTACTTAGTTTTGTAGTTCCCATTTTGTTTTCAGAGCCTTTAATGCTCATTAGCTAATTCCTGCTGATTTTCTTCCTGATGAGCTTCTCTGATAATGCTCTGTAGAGAAGACTCAAGTATCAAAAGGACTCATGAACCTTAATTCTGCTGTGGGAAAGTTTCGTATAGCTTACTTACCACTCTTCTATAGAACAGACCTCAGCAGGTAATAACTATAGGCCAAATCCTTCTACTGCATGTTTTTTTTTGTTTGTTTGTTTAATATGAGTATAAAATACAGAGTGATATTCACCTTTTTAGGTAAAATCTCTCTCTCTGTGAAGCTCAGACTGGCCTTGAATTCATACCAATATTTCTTCCTCAATCTCTGAACAGTTGGGGTTTTATGAGTGTGCCACCAACAGTTTTTAAGGTTGTGTTTTAATTTTTAAAATCATGTGTATATGCATGTGTGTATGTTTATGAGAAAAGGTGTGCAGAAATACTAGAAGATATTATCAGATTTCCTGAAGCTGGAGTTAACAGGTGATGGTGAACCATTTGATGTGCTTATCAGGAAACAGACTTGGTCAGGCCATGTTGACCTAGAACAAATCATTGTTGAACTATGAGTTGGTAGCAGTTAGGATTCACAGACAAAGTAGTCCCATGAGAGGAGTCTAGACAGGAAACTCACAGCAACTACTATAGAGATGATACAGGGACAGGGCAGGCTCCTTTAGCTTGTTACCTCCATGCACTGGTTGGAGCCTGTCCTGTTCTGCATGGAGAGTCCTGATTCTTGGCGCTGCCTAGTGTGAGCTCCAGTAACTTAGATAGATACATAAATGCACAGCTGTGGCCAAGAGGGAATGATCATGCTGATAAACATGGGAAAGCCTATTAATTAGAGGATAAAAGTGGTGGAATGTCTGAGGTGAATAGCTTAAAACTACATGCATCCAACAGTAATGAGGAAGAAAGAATTCATACGATTTAGTTAGTGTGGCAAGCCACTGAGTAGGAACTCATTCCTATTTTCTAGTTCCTTGTGTATGATACTTTCCCGCATTCCATGGTCTAGCTCTTCACAACATGGAAATAAGAAAGAATGTTCATTAATTATTTCTGCTATCTGATCCACTAGTAAGTATCCCTATAACATATGATGTCATTACCTGAGATGCAATTTCAATTTTTAAATACACTTTTTTTATTAGTTCATTTCTGGGTTTAGGGAATAATTATGGAGTTTCTGTGAATTCTACATTGTTTTTCTTATTGGATACAGTTGATGTTATCTTATACTATAACATCTATGTCACTAAATATTTCTATATGAAAATACTTGTCTGATTTCCACCTTTAGTAGAATTCTGCATTAACTTTCTGTAGCTATAATAATATTTGAGAGATCATCAAAGTAAGTGGAAGAGTTTATTGGAGTTCATGTTTTGGAGGTTGTCCTCCATAGTTTGCTCGTTCTGTTGCTTTGGGTATTTAGTGGCATCAGTAATCATGGCAGGAAACCATTTCTTATCTCATGACAATCAGGAAGGAGAGGGAATAAGAGAAGGAGAGATGGAGAAAGGGAAATAGAGAAATAGAAAGGCAGACAAAGATACACACATAGAGAGACAGAGAGACAGATACAGAAAGAGAGAGCCTCCAACATACACTCTGAGTAGTGCAGCATCTTGTAACTAGTCCCTACCACCTAAGAGTCCATTACCTCCTAACAGTGTCAAAAGGAACCTTTATTTAATACAAGAACTTCACATTTAATCACTGCAGATCTGGCTTTTACTACCTACTAGCCGTATAACTATCTCCTTTTGGAACAACTTTTTTTTTCAGCAATAGTAAAGTGGTTAAATGGGTCATTTCACTTTTTTCATACATTTATTATTTTTGAGATTATAACATAATTACAAACATTATCCCTTCCTTCTCATACCTCCAAAGACTAATCCCATAAAACTCTTTGCTTTCTTTTACATCCTTTTTTTTTTTTTGTCATAAACTTTACTAGTTTCTAAGGTAACTTAGTTTCATATTTCTTTATCTACTCTTTTTATTATATTGGTGGCCTTTGCTATATTGACAGTTTTTATTTTTCTTTGATAATCCTAATAAAAATTTAAACTTTTGAAGCACATTTATAGTCTTTGGCCACGTTCTATTTTCTTCCTTGAGATGTCTTTATAAATGATTATTTTATAAAACTTTGAATATGTTAGGGTTCATATTTTGAACTGTAAAATCTATGGGTGTTGATAAATGCTTAGCATTTTACTTTTACCATTGCAGTACTGAAAATTCTGAAAAGGGTAAAAATGATAAAGACAGCAAAAGTTAGTAACTTTCAGAATCATTGCGGGGAGGGGCGTATGGGAGCTGAATATGAGTAGAACAACATTCTTATGGAATGGAAAACAATTTATTCTTTCTTTATTTTAATTTTATACATGTGAATGTTTTGTCTGCTTCTGTGCATGCACATTTATGTGTGTGATGACCTTGGAGATTAGAAGGTAGTATCAGATTCCTTGGAACTGGAGTTACAGATAATTGTTAGATACTATGTTGAGACTGGAAACTGAACCGACAACCTCTACAAGAATTGAAAATACTCTTAACTGCTTAGTCATCTCTTTGGGTTTTTGTGTCTTTTTTTCATCTAGGTAAAGTTACATACATGAAAAATACAATTTAATAGGAGACTGGCTAGCCAACCTTTATGGTACAGGTTTAGACCATAGGGTAGCAAAAGACTGAGAAATAACTAGAGTAATATCTACAGCATAGGACACTAAGCATAGTACTATTTAAGAATTTGTCACATTTGACATATGAAGTAATTTTGATCAACAGATTTTATTTCTGAAAATATACTGATTTTTCATTCCACTTGTTTATTATAGTTATAGTTAAGTTAAATATTTCTGTTTATGAGTTTTGGTGGTAAGTGTCTTCCAAGAAATTGGTACATTTACTCTAGTTATCAAATTTTGTAGCACCCACACTATGATCTTTTCCATGAATTGGGCAAAGGCCTAGGGATTGAAATAAAGAGACAAGACAGCGGGTCATTCATTCAATGGCAATGTTGGAATGCCAAATGCAAAATGCCATTTAATGAGGGGCTGTAACAGGCTTAAATACTGACTTACAGCACAGTGGAAAATTACAGGAATTTTAGGCTTAGCTACTCCCCATGAGGTGTGTTTTGTCATGAGGTGTGTGTTATCAAAACAGGAAGAGTACCAACAACAGGTTTGGGTCAAGGAATTCTAGCAAACAGATTCAGGCTTCCTCAAGGTGCCTTGGGAGGGTCCATGTAGGGCCCTACAGATCCCCTTTTCTTTTCATATAAACTAACACCTGTCTTAGGAGGCAGAGTATGTCAGCATAATTCTTTACCCATCATTGGAGAGGTCACCCAAGCCCATAACCCTCCTGTCTTAGGTTGGATATTTGCCCCCTTCTCCCTTACCCATCTCTGGTGAATAGTTTGTCAGTCACACATGGGCAGAGGCGTTTCTCTTGAGCCAAAGACAGTAGAATCTGTCTTGTTTGGAAATTGTCCTGGGCCTGTGTAATACTGTGGCGAAGTAGCACCAAGCACAAGGGCTATGAACCCCAGTAATCTGCCCACAAGTTGAAGTCCTTGTAAAAGGTCTTCTGCATTGGCAGGTGGTAGTCAGGTTTCATTGGTGTTAATGTTCTGTATGGCTAAAACACATTTATAATTTAAAAACTGATCACTCCAGGATCCCAGGAGAAAAATGATGCATTAACACAGATATGTGTGAAAGACAGAGAACAAGAAGCCATATGAGCCTCTCACAAAAAAATTTAAGTGTAGGAGGCTAGTTTGTAGACTTAGTTTAAAAATGTTTTGGGTGGCTAATCCTTCAGCCAAATCACCTGACAGTTGATCCATTGTGCTTGCAGTATTTACAGATTGGAAAAGGGCTATTGTAGAAACTGTTGTTTCAGTAGCAGAGGCGGCACTGGCAGCCGTGATCCCGAAATCTCCTTTTCTCTCTGCTGCACACCCGAGGTACACAGCCCATGACAGCTGTTACTTCATAAGTCCAGAAGATAACCAGTTGGCAGACCTGCTGAGAACAATTGAAACTTCCTCCAAAATTAGTAGCATTAGTTACAACTAAAAAAAGGGAATCAGAATACAAATGCCTGAGATGAAGGTGAAGTTCTTATCCTTTGGATCAATGTGTAAATTTGCAGCCACATGATCCAAACTATAATTAGTGGTCAGGAAATAGGGCCAGATATGGATACTCAGACCCACAGGCATAAGAATGGGTACATTTTTGAAGGCTCATCAGACCTTCTTTCTGGCTGTTCCAAACAGGGTTATCTGTGTCTTGTGGAAAGACACAAACTGACCCTCAGGCCCTTACTAGAACTGTGCCGGGGCCGCATCCTTGGTCCAGTAGTGACATCCTTGCACATAATTGAGCCATAGTCAGATGACCGAGGGCGCCAATGCCTGTTAGCTGTAGATCGAGCAGCACCATCAACAGTTATAAGAGAAAGGTGATTATGAGGAGACCCTGTAAACTCCCCCCTTTTTTGTTTTATGAAGATAGGCTTTAATTGTGTGATGCACATGCTCCACCATGGCCTGACACTGAGGATTGTAAGGGATACCCGTTTTATGTGAGATAAAAGTATTTTTACAAAAGGAGTTGAAACCCTGACTGGTATAAGCAGGGACATTATCAGTTTTTAATTGTCTGGGCATCCCCATATAAGCAAAGGCTTATAAAAAAAATGGCTCTTAACATCTTTAAACATTTCTCCAGTATGGGCAGAGGCAAATATGAGATGAGAATGGGTATCCACAGATACTTGAACAAATTGTAGTGGGCCAAAGGAAGGAACATGGGTAACATCCATCTGCCAGATATCATTAGGCATAACACCCTGGGGGTTTACTCCAAGGTGTGGAACAGGTAAGAACTCTGCACATAGGGACAATTCTTAACTAAATTAATAGCTTGGTCTCTAGCCATTTTAAAATGGAATTTAAGTGACCCTGTACTAAGGTGGAAGGTTATATGAGCTTTGCAGGCTGCTTCATAACCAGACTCTCTCATCATCATAATGGCACTATCTGTTTTAGTATTAAAATCAGCAATGACATTTCCTTAACTCAAATGGCTGGGCAAGTCAGAATGCATTCGGAGATGTCCTACAAAAATTGAATGAAAGCGCCTTAATAGTATGCTTTGTATGGCTAGTAAATAAATGTTCCTGTACTTGAAAGACTGGAGCTATGTAAGCAGCAGTTTCTAAGGGAGCTAATATATAATACACATATTACTGTCTGGGTATAAGTTAGATGGTTCATCAGAAAAATGTTGAAGGGCTAATTTTACTGCAGCTAGTTCAGCAGATTGTGCAGATTTCACTTTACATGTAGAGAATTTAATAATGGGAAAGGAAACAACTACTGCACAACCATTTGAAGAACCAACTGTAAATATATTGTGGGCTCCCTTCAAAGGATTTTTAGGAAATAATCTTGGGGAAACATACAGGGTGATTCTTTTTTTAAAAAAAATAAGCTAACTTATTGGAAGGAAAGTGACTATCAAAGTGTCAGGGTGTGGAACACAAGAAATGTGCCTAATCCTCATCAAACTGTTGAAGCCATTGTATCTGTTGATGAGTATAGGGAGTGATAATTACATCATGGATCTTGCTAAAAACTTGAAGACTCATTTTGTATGCCTTTTGAATAATACAAAGCATTGCCTGAGGATAAGATCTAACTGTCTTTCCTGGGGATGCATGTTCATGCACCCATAATATAGGACCAGTTTGCCAAAACACCATGGTAGGGGAATACACTGAAGCAAAAACTAATAACATCAAATTTTGAGAATAGTCAACATAATTTAAATGTGCAGATTGGAGGAATTTTTGCACAAGCTGTATGCATTCTTTCGCAGCAGGTGTTAAGGTGCACAAAGAAGTGGGATAAGAGTCTCCTTGTAAAGTATCAAATATGGGTCTAAGCTGCCCTGTGGTTAGGGTCAAACTAGATTGAACCCAATTTATATCTCCTGATAATTATTGAAAATCATTAAGGGTGGTTAGTCTATCCAGCCTCAAAGTAATCTTTTGAGGACGGACACCAGAATATAACACTTGATGACCCAGCTATTGATAGGGAAATTCTTGTTGCACCTTTTCTGGGGCTATTCTTAAGCCAGCTAGTTGAAGATTATATTGCAATTCCCCAAAAGCCTCATTAATTTATTTAGCATCCGGGCCAGCTAAAAGAATATCAGGTATATAATGGGTATACAGGGTTGTGCCATGGCAGATGGCATATTCACTTACCTGCTTCAGTTTCTGATTCCAAAGTATCCTCTTCATCAGTTATGGTAGGATTAACATCATCTCCTAGTTGGGATCCCTGTTGTTCCTGATAGAGTGTACAGATTCTAAATCTTGTACTTCTTCAAAAGTCCTATTCATCTCTGCCAATTGTTCTTTTACTTTAACATTGTTGCTCAGGAGCACACCTTTAACTAGACGCCAAAGGGAAAATGTGGCAATAGGGAAATTATCAGGCCCCTCTTCTTTATAAGCCTCTTGGAGGTCTCCTTTTATCTGTTTCCAATCAGGGATGTTAAAGCCTCCAGAGTGCATAAACCAGGGGTATGTTCCTCTAATATGTCAAAAAAAATTCTTTAGATGTCTTTTAATCCTGGTGCCTTGCCTTTTCAATGGGGTCACAAACTGTCCACTGAGCATTTCCTTAAAGTTACTGGCACCCATCCTTAAATACATCTTCATTCACTTACTTTTGCTGGCCGTCCTCCGAGGGTGATCTCTTAGGTGATCCTTTCTTTCCTGATCTCAGTGGGACCTCCACTTGTAGCACAGCACTATGATCTGTTTCATGAATTGGGAGAAGGCCTAGAGATTGAAATAAAGAGACAGGATAGCAATGTCAAAATGCCAAGTGCCAAATGCCATTTATTGAGGTGATGGAACGGGATTAAATACTGACTTACAGCATAGTGGAAAATTACAGGAATTTTAGGCTTAGCTCCTCCCCAAGAGGTGTGTGTTGTCACAAGGTATATGTTATCAAAATGGGAAGAGTACCAACAACAGGTTTTGGGCAAGGAGTTCCAGCCAACAGCTTCAGGCTCAAGGTGCCTTGGGGGTTCCATGCAGGGCCCTATAAAATTTATAGGCAGAGATATTCTTAGTATTTCTTTTCTTAAATGGTCAACCTATTTTATTTTATTTTTAACTAGAACTTACTTTTAACAAAAAGGTATTGATATAAAACAAAAATCATCATATTGAAATTCATCATGATAAGCCAACAGAAAAATAAAAATATTCCACTCATTTATTGATTCAGGAATTCCATTGAAGTACTAAACTAAAATCTCTAGTGTATATGTAGAGGACCTAGTACAGTCCTATGTAGACACCCTGATGCAGCTTCAATCTCTGTAATTTCATATGAGATTTGTTTCGCTGTTCAAAATATCTTGTTCTTCCAGTACTCTGTGTACTGCTTGTCTTTCCAATTCCTTCTACCTCCCTTTCTTCTGGGATCCCTAAATTCTGAGGGGAGAGATTTGATGGAAACATCCCATTTAGGTCTCACATTCTGCTTAATGTCTGGGTGTGGGCCCCAGTATGTTTTCCCACCCTCTACAGAAGAATCCTCTCTCATGTTGGTGAACAAGGCACTGATTTATGAGTATAGCAAAATACCATTAGGAGTCATTTTATTGTTACTTAAAATAAAACAGTAGTATTGGGTTTTACCCTAGAACTCTGTGATATCTAAACTCTGTTTCTTGGTCACCCAAGCAGCATCAAGTATTGGTTATATCTTGTGGAGTGGGTCTTAAGTCAAATTGGACAATAGTTGGTTACTCCCACAAGGTTTTTGCCACCATTGCCTCAAAATATTTTGCAGGCAGGACAGATTATACAATGTTTTCTGACTTGGTTGATTGTTTATGTTTTTCTTTTGGTAGCCTGCAGAGTATCTTTCTGTGCCATAGACACTAGAATATGGGGATGAAGATTCTATGTAGATTCTAACTAAACCATATCAGTGAGTTGGGTGGGTGTTGCTTTCAGTAATTAGGCCTTGCTATCTGACAGTTTGTAGAGGAAAAACTAATATCTTGGTAACAGTCTGAGTTATTTGGGGATTTCGATGGGACCCTTTTGGCCAACAACACAATTGGATGAAAACGAGTCCAAACACTGGAAACTTCATTTGGTTATAAGAGATGGCCAATCGTCTTCCTCTTTATTTAGAAATTTCGTTAGGATTGCTTTTATGTTATAGTGCATTCCTACTGTAGTAGGTTTCTATGTAACTCTTCAAATGACCTTCAGTTTTCATTGTCACTCCCCAAATTCACTTCCTCAATGCCTTCCCTCTTCCCCCTTCTCATCTGATCCTCCTGTTTTTCCCCTCCCTCAACAGGCTTCAGACTACTCATAAAATCTATTCTATTTTCCATCCCTAAACAGATACATGTTCCCTCCACCCGCATGCCTTCCTCTATACCTAATCTCTCTGGGTCTATGGATTGTAGTTTGGATATCATTGATTTAATGGTTACTATCCAGATACAAGCAAATGCACATCACATTCACATTTCTAGGTCTCATTTACTTCACTAAGAATTAATCTTTCTAGTTCCATCCATTTTGCCTGCATATTCGATGATGTCATTTTTAAACAGCTGAGTAATACTCCATTGTGTAAAATACTGCATATTCTTTGTCTATTCTTCTGTTTGTTTGTTAGTTTTTCCCTACCTCTCAACCACCCTCCCATGCCTCCTGACCACCCATCACACTCCACATAGCAGACAAACAACAAGGTCGCTTCCAATTTCTGGCTATTATGATAAGAACAGGAATGAGCATGATTGAGAAAGTATGCCTTTGTTAGGATTAAACATCCTTGGAGTATAAGACTGAAACTGGTATAAGCTAAATTTTGAGGAAGACCAATTCCTATCTTTCTAAGGAAATGCCATATTGATTACCATAGTTGATGCACAACTTTGGACTCCCACCAGCAATTGAAGAATGTTCCACTTGTTCAACATCTTCCCAAGAATGAGCTGTCATCAGTGTTTTTTATTTTATCCATCTTGACAGGTATAAAATAGAATCTCAAAATAGTTTTGAATTGCATTTCCATGACAACCAAGGGTGTTACATATTTAAGTATTTCTCAGGCATTTGTTTATATCTCTATCCTATTTTTGATTGTGTAATTTGTTTTTTGTGTATCAAGTTTCTTGAGTTCTTTATATATTTTGGATATTATTGCTAGATGTAGACTGCTGATTTGTCCAAATGATGGTACCCTTTGCTGTGCAGAAGATTTTCATTTTCATTTTCATGAGGTACCATTGATTAATTGTTGATCTTAATGCCTGCATTAATGGTATTCTGTTCAGTGCCTGCATTAATGGTATTCTGTTCAGTAAGTTGTCTGCTGTGCCAAAGAGTTCAAGCTACTCCCTACTCTCTTATATCAGGTTTGATGTACTTGATTTTATGTTGATGTGTTTAATCCATATGTGGTTCAGTTTTGTGCAGTGACCTATTTGTATTTTTATTTATTTGGGCATTGTGTTGACATATAAAGTTGAGAATTTTCCTTTGAAGATCTGTTAGATATTGTGTTGGAATTTTGATGGGTATTACATTGAATCTGTATATTGATTTTAGTAGGATGGTTGTTTTTACTATATCAACCCTACTGATTCATGGCAGGTTGGTCATTTTTTTATTTTTATATCTTCTTCAGTTTCTTTCTTCAATGACTTGAAGTTTCTGTCTTACAAGTCTTTCACTTAGTTGGTTGTATGGAGTTACCACAAGATGTTTTATATTATTGAGGGCTATTGATAAGGTGGTACTTCCCTGATTTCTTTCTCTGATAATTTTTCATTTGTAAATAAGAGGGCTACTGACTTTTATGAGTTAATTTTATATCTTGCTAATTTTCTGAAAGTATTTATCAGCTCAAGGAGTTTTCTGGTGGGATTTTTAATGTTACTATGTACACTATCACATCATTTGCAAATAAATATACTTTGACATATTCCTTTCCAATTTCCATCTCTTTTCCTTCAGTTGTCCTATTGTTCTAGCTGAGACTCCAAGTACTATAATAAATAGATATTTGGAGAGTGGACAACCTTTTCTTGTTCCTGAACGTAGTGATATTGCTTTGAGTTTCTCTACATTTAAGTCTATGTTGGCTATGGCTTGCTGTAAACTGCCCTTATTGTGTTTAGGTGTATCTCTTGTATCTGTAATATCTCTTGAACTCTTACCATAAAAGAGGGTTGTAATTTTGTCAAAGGCTTTTTCTAAATCTAATGAGATGATCATGTCACCTTTATCTTTTAGTTTTCTTATATAGTAAAATGTGTTTACTGATTTTCATATGTTGAACCATTCCTGAATCTCTGGGATGAAGTCTACTTGGTAACAGTGAATGATCTTTTGATAGGTTATTAGACATTGTTTCCAAGTATTTTGTTGACTACTTTAGCATTTATATTCATGAGGCAAATTTG
This sequence comes from Phodopus roborovskii, assembly GCF_943737965.1. NCBI lineage: Eukaryota > Metazoa > Chordata > Mammalia > Rodentia > Cricetidae > Phodopus > Phodopus roborovskii. Next base: position 6,739 of record NW_026126161.1, on the reverse strand, counting down.
TCTATAATTTTCTTTGTTAAATCTTTGTGTGTGGTTTGGGTATCAGGGTAACTGTGGGCTCATAAAATGAGCAATTTCTCTTCTATTTCTATATTTTAGAATTATTAGAGTTGACATTTCTTTGAAAGTCTGGTAAAATTCTCTGCTAAGACATTCTGCCCTGTGAGACCAGAACTTATCCTGGGTACATGAATGGGCCTTTTGGGGCCCATTCTCTATGGTGGGATATATTGCTCAGCCTTGATATAGATAGGAGGGGCTTGGTCCTGCCTCAACTTGGTGTAGCAGAATTTGTTGACTCCCCAAGGGAGGCCTTACCCCCTTGGAGGAGTGGGTGGGGATGGTGTGTGGTAGGGGAAGTCAGGGTGGCAGAAGGGGAGGGAAGGGATGTAAAATGAAAAGAAAATAAATATTTATTTTGCAAAGTAAATCCCTTCAGCTCCTTGCTTTTTTTATTTTATTTTATTTTTAATTTTATCGGTTTGCTTCAGCATTTCTGTGTTTAGTTTTTGCCCGAATGACCTATCTATCAGTGAGAGTAGGGTAATGTAGCCTTCTAGCTATCAGTGTTAGTTTAATCTATAGTAGTGCTTGTTTTACAAACATGAATGTTTGTGTCATTGTGATTTAGATGTTAAGAATTGCAATGTCCTCTTGATGAATTTTTCCCTTGATATACATGTTGTGCCTTTCTCTATCTGCTCTGAATATATTTGGTTTGAAGGCTGTGTTGTTAGATATTAAAATGGCTTTACCAGTTTGTTTCTTAGCCCCATTTTCTTGGAATACCCTTTTCAAACATTTGCCATGAAGTACTAAATATCTTTGGTGTTGAGTTGTATTTCTTGTATGCAACAAAAGATGGGTCCCCTTTTGTATCCATACTGTTAGTTTGTGTCTTTTTATTGGGACATCGAAATCATTGATATTGAGATTTATCAACGATCATATATTGTTGATTCCTGTTATTTTGTTGTTGGTAGTGATTATGATGTGTGTGTGTGTGTGTGTGTGTAAGAGATAGAGATAGAGAGAGAGAGAGAGAGAGAGAGAGAGAGAGAGAGAATATGTATGTATGTATGTGTGCATCCCTTCCTTTGATTTTGGTGGTCTGAAATTATTTATTTCTTGAGTTTTCTTGACTGGATTTAACCTCCTTAGGTTGCAATTTTCCTTCCAGCACCATCTGCAGGAATTGATCTACAGATAAGTATTGCTTAAATTGGGTTTTACCGCAAATATATTATTTCATCTATCTGTGGGGCACATCTACCCAGGCCCTTCTGGTTTTTACTTTGTTCATTGAGAAATCAGGTATTATTCTAATAGATCTGGTTCATATGTCATTTTTTCTTTTTCTCTTGCAAATTTTAATATTCTCTCTTTGCTCTGTGAATTTAGAGTTTTGGTTATTAATTGTGGAGGATAATTTCTTTTCTGGTGGTGTCATTTACTTGGTGTTCTATGTGCTTTTAGTACCTTTATAGGAATCTTCAATTTTTAGCTTAGGGAAATATTCTTCTAAGATTTTGTTTACATATTTTCTGGGTCTTTGTTTTGGGTTTCTTCTACTTCTTCAATTCCTATTATTCATAGATTTGTTCTTTCCATGGTGTTCCACATTTCCACAAATTTGTGTAAGGAAAATTTTTAGATTTAAACTTTTCTTTTTAATAATTTATCTATTTTTCGATCATATCTTCAATGCCTAACATTCTTTTTTCCATATTTTATAATCTGTTGGTGAATCCTATGTGAATTCCCAAGGATTTTATTTAAAGCCTTCCCTTTGTTTGGGTTTTTTCATCATTTTTATTTTCATGTTCAGGTTTTAGTTTTATTCATTTCCTTGTACTGTTTGTGTTCCTGGATTTCTTTAAGTAGTTATTAATTTCCTCTTTAAGGGCCTCTATCACCTTCATACAGGTTCATTTTAGGCCTTTTTATTGGGCTTCATTTATGTTGGAATATACAGTGTCTGCTGTGGTAAGGTTTCTGGGGTCCAGTGGAGACTTATTGTTCTGACTGTTACTGTGTTTTTACACTGAGGTCTAGGCTTCTGGCATTTGGGTGATTATAGATCTAAGTGATGTTTTCTAGTTTTGTCTCTGTTGGGTGAGTGTTTTGTTCCTTGGTTTCTGCTACCTCCCTGGACTTTATGAGAGTGTGATGGCTGTTTTGTGTCTGGTAGGAAACTTTTTGTGGCTCTTTCCCTGTCCTGCTCAGCTGGTGTGTTCCCAAGACATGTCTACTTAGGTTGGAGGCTGAAATAATGGGAGGATTTTTGGTGAAAGAAGGTCAGACAAGATCTTTGTGATCTAACTGTGGGTATAGGGAGAGGAAAGGGAGACCACAGACCTGAGGATGAAACTGGGCTGATTCTATGTGAAGAAACATAAGGGGATATGTGAATGCACATGCAGCCTACGTGTTGCCTTGGCAGGATGGTGCTTGCTTGGTATGGGGGCTGGGACAAAACAACATATGGGGGAAGGTAAAAGGAGAAAGATCTATGGGTTTAGAAACAAGAGTGCAAGGGAGGCTCCCAGAGATTTCCTGCTGCAGAGCTAGGGATGAGACTGGAAGATTGAGCCTGGGGGAACAGACGAAGAACAGAAAGTTTGCAGCCAAGCCTACCTGGTTTCTAGCAGGTGTGGTGGTCTGTCCATTAGGAGGGGGACCCTTCTGGAGTTCTGGAGTTGGATGCTTTCATCAGTATTCATTTTTATAATTGTTTAAGTGTGTGTGTGTTTTCTCTTCTTAAGTTTTGTGATGAGGTCTCTCACTAAACTTGAAGCTCATTGGCAAGACTGTCTGGGAAGCTCTCTCCAGAGATATCTCTGTCTCATTTTCCCCTCTCTATGCTACACTCAGTGCTAGGGTTATAGACACAGACCGTCCTGTATAACTTATGCGTGGATTCTGGGGATTCTAACTCAGGTGCTCAGAATTTTGTGCAACAGGCACTTTACCCATTGAGCCACTTCCCAGACCACTTTTTAATAAGCTTTCTCATAGTCCTGTAATTGGTAATGTTTGAATTTACCTCATAAAGGTAATCTGTATGTTTTGGATGTTCTTTCTCATTAGGTTTTGTCCATTTTTAAAGTCTCGATCTTTTAAAAGAACCTTTGATTTCATATATTATTTGTTTTCAATTTAATTAAAAACAGAATGTTACTCTAATTTTCAAAATCATTTGTAGTGCTGTATGCCGTGCTTTTTTATTTTCTTTTGCTGCGTAAGTTTCAAGATTAGCTCACTGAACTTTAGTTTTTCTTATGCTTTACTACATGTGTTTTATTCTACAAATTTTCCCTGAAACTATGCTTCACTGCATCTAATACATTTTGATAAGTGTGTTTTCATTAGCATTTAATTAAAATGCTCTTCTGTGATCTGAAAACTTCTTCTTAGACCCGCACTTGACACTTTGATTTGCCAGAATCTACCCAGTTGCTCACAGTCATCTGTAATTCTAGTTCTTCAGAATCTGACATCTTGTCTGACCTTTTAAGCCACTGGCCATGCACAAACTACACATATATACATGCAGACAAAACACTCATGTGCATAAAATAAATAAATATACTTGTTTAAATTTAAAAAGTGAATACAATGTTTGGGTTTGGAGGAGGTGGAAGTGGTTCTGGGAAGAGTTAATGGGAGAAGTGTAAGTGATATGTTCAAAATGCATATTTTTAAGGCCTCTCTTTATTGGTATAATTAGATTACCAATACTTAATATAACTGCTAATAAATTTTTTCTTAATATAAGTCATTTTGTTACAGTTTTGTAATTAGTGGAAAGACCTCTTTTTTGCTTCAATTAAGCATTTTATATACTTTCATTTTATTTCTTCTCTAAAAATATCAATCATATTCAAAAAGTTTTTGTATGTTCTTACAATTCTTAAATATTCCACCTATACTCATTCTTGTTTTTCCCATTCCATTTTAATTTGGAACATTTCTTTTGACTTATCTTCAGGCTTACTAATTCTTTCCTGAGCTACACACTGAGTCTTCTGATTAATCCCTCAAACTCACAATCTATTTTTGTTATGCTTTTTATTTCCAGCATTACCTTTTGATTGTTTTATAGTATCTATGTGTGATTATATTACTCATCTTTTATTGCATGTTGTATATTTACTCTTTTAAAGACTTTCTTATATTAGTTATTAATTTATCTGCCTGATAATTCCAACATTTGTCATATCTGAGTCATTTTTGATACTTGTCCCGCGCTACCGTCTCGCCAGCAAGAACGACGCAGCACACTCAGGATCCTTCTGCAGTAAAGCTTTAATGCATCTTGAGAGGGAGAGCATAAGCTTACAGAGCGGAGACCCCCAAACATCCAAAACCAAACCCTTATATAGGTTTACAACCTTCGCCTCGGACGTGTCACCTCCTGATTGGCTGCAGCCCATTGGCCCATATGACACCACGGGAGAGGCAGAGGCCAAGGGAGGGAAAATCACCCTGCACCTGCGCACTGATTTGTTTACTCTCAACGCCAGCTGGATGCAGGCGCCATCTTGTAATGGAGAATGCAGGGACGGCTCCCTACAATGTAAGATAAAATAGATAAAAAAAAAATATGGAGGAGGAAGCATGTTGGCTTATGTTTATAAGGCTAGTACTTGGCAGGTAGAGGCACAAAGTTTACTGTGCTTTGAGGACAAGTTGGAACTACTTTGTAAAATACTGTCTCAGAAGACAAAAAAAGGAAAGAAAGAAAAAGGAGGAAAATAGAACATAACATGGACTATAATTAGTATTATATCACTATTAGCCAATTAATTTAGACAAAGAGAATATACTTATCTAATAAAAGAGAAAATGGCATGTTACATGTGATCACTCTCACCCTCTTTAAAACTCTGTAAATCTAATGTCCTTAGAAAATAATAATAAATTTAATAAATGGTGATATTGACAATGATATGCTTGTTTACTTATTACTATCCCCATGGAGATAAAAAAAAAATGCTATGAGGATACAACTGACATCTATGCCCATCAACACCATTCCTTTATCCTTAAAGAATTTTTGATTCACTGTTGTGGAATATATATATATATATATATATATATATATATATAATACATACATACATACACACACACACACACACACACACACACACACACACACACACACATATATATATATATATATATATATAAATTTCCCAACCCTTTACCCTGATGTAATGTGTGTCTATGAAGCTTAGATGTGTTTCCTGTATGCAGCAGAAGGATGGATTCTGTCTTCGTATCCATTCTGGTAGCCTGTGTCTTTTTATAAGTGAGTTAAGACCATTAATGTTGAGGGTGAGTAAGGACCATTGATTGTTGATACTTGTTTGTTTTAGGTTTGTTGTTGGCAGTGGTATTGTGAATATCTTTGTTCTGCTTTACCCTTGGTTTCTTGTGTAGTTAGATTATCTGTTGCCTGTGGCGCGCCCAGCCCGACCCGCAGGACAGACGGCAACCACACGAGGATTCTTCTCAGATCACACTTTATTGTAGCACTTCTTGGTTGAAGGGAGAGCTGAAGGTGAGGGGCCCTGGGGAGGGAAAAGCAGCTGCTTATATATGCTACTAGGCAACGGGTCACAATCTCATAGGCTCAGAGGACCTCGCCACAGCATTGGAGCCATGGGATTGGCCCAAATAAGGTAAGGCACCGAGGGTGCAAGAAGGAGGAAGTTCGCCATCTTGTAATGGCGTTCTGCTGGCGGCTGCCCACAGTTGCCTACATTTTTGTGGGTGTAGTTACCATCCATGGGTTGTAGTTTTCCTTCCAATACTTTCTGTAGGGCTGGATTTTTTGATATGTATTGGGAAAATCTTCTTTTGTCATTAAATATCTTGTTTTCTCCATCTATAGTGATTGAGAGTTTTGCTGGATATAGTAGCGTAGGCTGGCATCCGTGTTCTCTTAATACTTGTAGATCATCTTTCCAGGACCTTCTGGCCTTGAGGGTTTCTATGGAGAAGTCAGGTGTAATTTTGATAGGTCTGCCTTTATATGTTACCTGTCCTTTTTTCTTCACTGCTCTTAATATTCTTTCCTTATACTGTATACTAGGTGTTTTAATTATTATATGTCAAGGGGTCTTTTTTCTTTGGTCCAGCCTACTTGGGGTTCAGTATGATTCTTGTACTTTCATGGGCATGTCCTTCTTCAGATTGGGAAAGTTTTCTTCAATGATTTTGTTGAACATGTTTTCTGCACCTTTGTGCTGGGCTTCCTCACCTTCCTATATGCCTGTTATTATTAGGGTTGGCCTTTTCATGGTGTCCCACATTTCCTGGATGTTTTGTGTTAAGGATTTGTTGGATTTATGATTTTCTCTGGTCGATGAATCTATTTCTTCCAGTATGTATTCTGTGCCTGATATTCTCTCTTCCCATCTCTTGAAATCTGTTGGTTATGCTTGTGTCTGTAGTTCCCGATTTTTTGCCCAGTTTTTCTATTTCCAGCATTCCTTTGGTTTGTGTTGCCTTTATTTTCTCTATTTCAGTTTTCACGTCCTGAACCATTTATTTCACCCGCTTAATTGTTTTTTCTTGGCTTTCTGTAATTTCTTTACTTCCCTTAAGAAATTTGTTCGTTTCTTCTATTTTTTTGTTTTTTCTTACATTTCTTTAAGGACTTTTCTCACATCTTCTTTGAGGGCCTCTATCATATTTTATGATGTTAATTTTTAAGTAGTTCCCTTCT